>NC_089142.1:1318699-1425645 GCF_009819655.1 Sylvia atricapilla | reverse complement strand
CCTGCAGCTGGGGGATTCCGCCTCGGGAAGAGCACGGAAACACAGAAAGATCAAAACACAAATTTCGGCTCTGGAAGATCATGAAAACACAGAAAGATCGAAATGCGAATTTCAGCTCCGGAAGATCACAAAACCACAAAAAGATCAAAACACGAATTTCGGCTCCAAAAGATCACGAAAACACAAAAAGATCAAAACACGAATTTCGGCTCCAAAAGATCACAAAAACACAAAAAGATCAAAACACAAATTTCGGCTCTGGAAGATCACAAAAACACAAAAAGATCAAAACACGAATTTCGGCTCCAGAAGATCACAAAACCACAAAAAGATCAAAACGCGAATTTCGGCTCCGGAAGATCACAAAAACACAAAAAGATCAAAACACAAATTTCGGCTCCGGAAGATCACAAAAACACAAAAAGATCAAAACGCGAATTTTGGCTCTGGAAGATCATGAAAACACAGAAAGATCGAAACGCGAATTTCGGCTCCAGAAGATCCCAAAGCCACCAAAGATCACGGAACCAGGAAATGTCCAAACACGTATTTTGGCCTCTGGAAGCTCATCCACAGCCCTGAGCAACCTGGATAAAGGCTCAGCAGCACCTCAAGCCGAAGGACGACCAAATAATTCAGCGGATGGTTTTAAACCACCTCCATCTGAGTCCTTTTTACCAAAACTCCGTTTTTATGCCTTGGGAAACGTGAGGGGTTTGAAGGCAACATCTCAGGTTGCTTCCATGAATCCTGAAAACCTTAAAGAGGCATTAACTGAGTGACAGGTCTTCTTCTCTGGGTTCGGGCCATCGATGACACCGACGTGTCCTCGCGTCCCGAGTGTCACCAGCCCAGCAACTTCTTCCACTAAATGTCCTCCAGCGGGAAAATCTTCCCCTGGAGACGCCCCAAGGAGGCCGTGACCTTGTGGGAAGCCGGGACTGGAGCAGGGTCCTGGCAGGAGACCTGTGTCCCCATGGAGACAGTGACATTCCAGAGGCCACAGAAGAACCTTGGAATGCCCGACGCACCTGGAAGGTCTCCACGGAACAGGATTTTTCCCAAATCTTTGCCGCTCGGATTTACAGCCGGTGGAATTCCCACCGCTCCAAGCTGCACCCGTGATTTCCAGGGAAAAGAAATCCTCCAAGAATTATCCCGAAAGAAACTATCCTGAAGGACTGGAAGAAGAAGACCAAGAACACGGCTTTCCAAGGCAGAACTGGCCAAACTCCTCACCCTGCGGCTTTGGGACAGGGATTTACTGGAAAATATTCCGTATGCAGCCGTGCCGGAGCTCAGCAGAGCAGGATTTATCCCGATCCAGCGTGAGGACAGAGGCTCTGATCCCACCTGGATGGATGGAAACCCAGGAGACGCTTTGTAGAAGTGTCCCCTCCCCACGACCTTGGAGTGACACATCCTCTGACGACGGCGGATTTAATCCCCTTTTGGGAGCACCCGAATGGCGGCGGAAACCTCCCAAAAACCTGGGATTTGAGTCCTGGAAATGACTGAAATACGATTTTGACGCCTGCCTGGAGCAGGGGGCAGAGGGAAGCGGCTCCAGCACCAGGGATAAACACACCGGTGGCCCAGAGGGACGGGGACAGGCACGGGAGCGTGGCAGAACCATCCCATAAATCCATAAATCCGTAAATCCCCGTCTCTGACTCAGCCCCGCCGCGCTGGAATTACCGACGCGGCGCCCGAGTATCCTCCAAGATCCACGGCTCAGTGGGCACGGAGCCGAGCGAAAATGAGATTGTTTTCAGCACCATTAACGACCTGCTAAGAGTTCATAAAATTCCTGCGGCGGAGACTCGCCCAGACACACCGGGGACCTCGTCTCCGCGTTTTTCCCGGCAGCCGCCGGAATCCGCTCCTGGGAAGCGGAATCCGGGCACATCCCAGCTCAGAGATTCCTCCCCACTCCCAATATTCCAGGGATAACCAGAGCTGAGCTTGGCCAATGCCTCACCCCACCGAGGCGCCGGCTGCGGTTTTCCAGCGGTTTTTTAGGGAGTAACCACCCAGATCAGTGCTTTGCCTGTGGAAAAGGGAGGTTGGACATCCCGGGTGGACACCTGGACAGTCTGTAGGATCACCACATCCCAGGTGGACACCTGGACAATCTGTGGGATCACCACATCCCAGGTGGACACCTGGACAGTCTGTGGGATCACCACATCCCAGGTGGACACCTGGACAGTCTGTGGGATCACCACATCCCAGGTGGACACCTGGACAATCTGTGGGATCACCACATCCCAGGTGGACACCTGGACAGTCTGTGGGATCACCACATCCCAGGTGGACACCTGGACAATCTCTGGGATCACCACATCCCAGGTGGACACCTGGACAGTCTGTGGGATCACCACATCCCAGGTGGACACCTGGACAGTCTGTGGGATCACCACATCCCAGGTGGACACCTGGACAATCTCTGGGATCACCACATCCCAGGTGGACACCTGGACAATCTCTGGGATCACCACATCCCAGATGGACACCTGGACAGTCTGTGGGATCACCACATCCCAGATGGACACCTGGACAATCTGTGGGATCGCCGGGAAGACTGTCCTCGAAGGCTGCTGGGAAAAGGATCGGCCAAACAGGACAGGAAACGGTTTTTCCAGAGAATCTGCGGATTCCTCATCCCTGGAAACGTTCCAGGCCAGCTCGGACCGGGCTTGGAGCAACCTGGGATGGTGGGAGGTGTCCCTGCCCACAGAACCGGATCGGATTTCAGCTCCTTTCCCACCAAAACCATCCTGGAGCTCTGTGGAAGGACCACGTGACATGGACCAAAATGCTTCGGGTTTCTCCCAGAACGAGCAACGAGTCTCAAGGCAGACACAGGGATTGGGATGGCCACGGGGATTTGGGATGGCCACGGGGATTTGAGATGGCCACAGGGATTTGGGATGGCCACGGGGATTTGGGATGACCACAGGGATATGGGATGGCTCTGGAGATTTGGGATGGCCACAGGGATTTGGGATGGCCACGGGGATTTGGGATGGCCACAGGGATTTGGGATGGCCACAGGGATTTGGGATGGCCACGCGGATTTGGGATGGCCACGGGGATTTGGGATGGCCACGGGGATTTGGGATGACCACAGGGATTGGGATGGCCAAAGCTGTTTCTCTTGGCACCAGTGAACGCTCTGGAATTTGACTTTTCATGGAAAAGCCACGGAGAAGGAAGTGACAAAAGCTCTGGCTGTCACCTACGGCATTCCAAGGACACGGATGCCACCAACACTTGTGGACATTCCCGGGTTTGCTTTGGGATTCCCACTCTTCAAGCTGGCAGCACTGATCTATGAGTCGAAATGTCCAATCCAGGTTTTCAATCCATGGGAAGTCCCTGAGTTTGGGAACTGGAGCTGGGAATGCGCAGCAGCTCCATCCACCATCTTCCCTTGAGCTCCGTTCGGCATTCCCGCTTCCCACAAGGCCGGGATTTATCTCCAGGGAAAACACGAGGCTGTGAATCCCAACAAACCCCCCACTGGGAACAACGGGAAACAGGCAAAGGATGAGAAAAACCAAAACCTGCCTGATCAGCACTGAGGAAATGGGGGGAAAATCCCCATTTTTTAACAGTCCCGAGCAAACCGCGGCACGTCGGAGCAATCCTGGGAAAGTTCTGAATTTAAGGAACCAAGGAACAATCCCTAAGCAAAGATTTGTATTTTAAATCACAGAGCTGGCAATGGATTTTCTGGAAGTTCCTGAAGACACCGAGGAGATGAAAATCCTTGGAAAACTGGAGGATTTTGGAAACGTTCCTCAGTATCCCCAGGAATGGTTTGGGTTGGGAGGAACCTCAAAGCTCATCCAGTTCCATCCCTCCTCCACGGGCAGGGACGCTTTCCACTGTCCCAGGTTGTTCCAAGCCCTGTCCAACCTCGGACACTCGCAGGGATGGGGCAGCCCCAAATCCTGGGAAACCTGAGCCGGGGCCTCATTCCCTCTGAGAAAACAGGAATCCAATACTAATTGAGAAGATAATTAACACCCCATTTCACGCCACCGAATCTGCCTTAAACCGGAGCTCCGGAAGCGATTTTGGATATTTTTCCCCTCACCCACGAGCGCTGAGGTCTGAAGCTCTCCCCTGCGGAGCGACTCTCAGTGGGATCGATATTCCCGGCGGGATTGAATCCCAGGGATGGGGGAGAGCCGAGTATTCCACAGCCAGGAGCCTCAGCAGCCAGGAGCTGATCAGGGCTGTGACCGCGCTCGCACACGGCTCCTCTGAGCCGCGGGATCACGCAGCGATGATCCCAGGATGAGAATCCTTCCCAAAACCGGCGGCGGAGTCGCCCCCAGCTGTGCCCAACCCGAGAGCCGCCGTTTGTTGGACCTGCGGGAGGAACCCGCCCCCGAAATCCCGCGGTTTGGAATGTCACACGCAAGCCGGGGGTTGTTGGTTTTTTTCCCTTCCCTTTTTTCCTGGCTGGAACGCGTCCCGGAGATTTTAAATTACTGTTTTCACAGCCCCGGTGTCTGGCAGCGCAGGCTGTGTCACGGCACGGCCCCGAGCAGCCACGATCCCACTGATGGGGTAATTTGAAATCACAGCTCTGTCAGGGAAAAAAAAAAAATACAGGAGTTTTCTGGAAATTGGGCGTCGTTCATCGGCTCAGCAACGGCTCAGCGCCGCTGGCCTCGGAGATCCCGGATGGGACCATCTGTGACCCCTGATCCAGGGGCAGAAACAGCCCTGGAATCGCCCTCCAGCCTCCCAAAAAAAATCCCTGCTCCATTTGAATCCAGAGTGGATCTGACGGGAACGCAGAGAGACGCAGAACATTCCTGACGGGGCTGCTCCGACTTCTCAGCCGGAGAAATAAAAACCAGGGGAGAAACCGAACAGCATTTCTGGGGAAAAAACCCCAATGGAATAATAAAAATAGAGAAACAACTGGTTTTTGAAGGCCGAGTCTGCGGGTGAGACCCATCCCGGAGATTCCAGACGGGGAGATTCCGTCTCTGTGATCCCCTGATGATGGAAGCAACGATTCCTTGATGCCCACAGCCAGCAAACCCCGGCTGTGGCGCCAGCAAAGAGCCTTTGGAAGAGCTGGGATTGGTTTATTTTAACTCCGTGAATTCCTGCTTTGTCAGGAAACTCCAGCTTGGGATCATCCCAGGAGCTGGGGAAAACCAGCCAGAGGTTGGCTGTTCCCCACCCGCTCCGCTCGGAACAGGAATTTGGAAGAGCTGGGATTGGTTTAACCAATTTTTTTTTTTGGCCCATCTCCCGCCTCCAACCCGAGCAAAACGGAACATTTGGGAGGTCATTCCATAATTTCCGCCAGGATTTAACAGATTGTCACCGTGCTGTGGCCGTGGGGCATCGGGAGAGACGGGGACAGGGAAATGTGTCAGCTCCTGACCCCCAAATCTGTCACAATTCCAGAGTTTGGGATTGTGGCCGTGGGGCATCGGGATTAATGAGGACAGGGGAATGTGTCAGCTCCTGACCCTCAAATCTGTCACAATTCCGGAGTTTGGGATTGTGGCCGTGGGGCATCGGGAGAGACGGGGACAGGGAAATGTGTCAGCTCCTGATCCCCAAATCTGTCACAATTCCAGAGTTTGGGATTGTGGCCGTGGGGCATCGGGATTGATGGGGACAGTGAATGTGTCAGCTCCTGACCCCAAATCTGTCACAATTCCAGAGTTTGGGATTGTGGCCGTGGGGCATCGGGAGAGATGGGGACAGGGAATGTGTCAGCTCCTAACCCTCAAATCTGTCACAATTCCGGGGTTCGGGATTGTGGCCGTGGGGCATCGGGATTAATGAGGACAGGGGAATGTGTCAGCTCCTGACCCTCAAATCTGTCACAATTCCAGAGTTTGGGATTGTGGCCGTGGGGCATCGGGATTAATGAGGACAGGGGAATGTGTCAGCTCCTGACCCCCAAATCTGTCACAATTCCAGAGTTTGGGATTGTGGCCGTGGGGCATCAGGAGAGACGGGGACAGGGGAATGTGTCAGCTCCTGACCCCCAAATCTGTCACAATTCCAGAGTTTGGGATTGTGGCCGTGGGGCATCGGGATTGATGGGGACAGGGAATGTGTCAGCTCCTGACCCCAAATCTGTCACAATTCCGGGATTCGGGATTGTGGCCGTGGGGCATCAGGAGAGACGGGGACAGGGGAATGTGTCAGCTCCTGATCCCCAAATCTGTCACAATTCCAGAGTTTGGGATTGTGGCCGTGGGGCATCGGGATTGATGGGGACAGGGAATGTGTCAGCTCCTGACCCCAAATCTGTCACAATTCCGGGATTCGGGATTGTGGCCGTGGGGCATCGGGAGAGACAGGGACAGGTAATGTGTCAGCTCCTGACCCTCAAATCTGTCACAATTCCAGAGTTTGGGATTGTGGCCGTGGGGCATCGGGATTGATGGGGACAGGGAAATGTGTCAGCTCCTGATCCCCAAATCTGTCACAATTCCGGGATTCGGGATTGTGGCCGTGGGGCATCAGGATCGATGGGGACAGGGAAATGTGTCAGCTCCTGATCCCCAAATCTGTCACAATTCCAGAGTTTGGGATTGTGGCCGTGGGGCATCGGGATTGATGGGGACAAGGGAATGTGTCAGCTCCTGACTCCCAAATCTGTCACAATTCCGGGGTTCGGGAGGTTTTAGCTCTTGAGGCTTCTCCAGAGGCGGTGGTTGGAGTATCAGGCCCAGGAGACGGATTTGGGATGAGTCACGGAGCGTGTGAGACATCCATGATCCGTCTTTTTTCCTGTGGGCTCTGGGATGACCCTGAGAGCCAGCAGGGAATCACGGCACGGCTCCGGCTGGGAAGGACCTTGGGATGTCCTTCTCCAGGGGAAGGGACACCTTCCCTGCCCCAGGTGGCTCCAGCATGGCCTTGGACACTTCCAGGGATGGGGCAGCCAGGAATTCTCCGGGAATTCCGTGCCAGGGATCCGCTTGGGGCGGTTTGGAACGCTCACAGAGATAACGCCGCCGGTTAAAAAGGAGCGAGGAGGGGAAAAATCCTCCACCATTTCTGGTTTGGTTTTGTTGTCCCTCTTCACAGGGCTCCTCCCTGGACTGCCCATCCCTGGAAGTGTCCCAGGAAAGGCTGGAGCAGCCTGCGACGGTGGGAAGCTGGAATCTCATCCAGAGGGTGGGACAGGGAGCCGTGGTGCAGTTCCATCCCAACCCAAAACATTTGGGATTTGGGGACGCTCCGAGCCCCTGTGTGCCCCTGGGGCAGGGAGCAGCAGCTCCTCCTGGATCCCTGCGGATCCCTGGGAAGCTCCGGAACGCAGAGAACGAAGCAGGAATTCCGAGAGTTAAATTAATCCCAGCTCTGGGTGGTTTTCCCTCAGCTTTTCCCAACTCCTGGGATGATCCCAGTGATGGAGCCGGAGCTGCCTGACAAAGCAGGAACTCACAGAGTTAAAATAAACCAATCCCAGCTCTTCCAAATTCCTGTTCCGAGCGGAGCAGGTGGGGAACATCCAACCTCTGGATGGTTTTTCCCCAGCTCCTGGGATGATCCCAAGCTGCCTGACAAAGCAGGAACTCACAGAGATAAAATAAATCAATCCAAACTCTTCCAGATGTCATCCACTCCGCTGTTCCAAACGGAGAACCCAACCTCTGGATGGTTTTTCCCCAGCTCCTGGGATGATCCCAAGCTGGAGTTTCCTGACAAAGCAGGAACTCACAGAGTTAAATCAATCCCAGCTCTTCCAAATTCCTGTTCCGAGCGGAGCAGTGGGGAGAACCCAACCTCTGGATGGTTTTCCCCAGCTTTTCCCAGCTCCTGGGATGATCCCAAGCTGCCTGACAACGCAGGAATTCACAGAGTTAAACCAAACCAATCCAAACTCTTCCAGATATCACCCACTCTGCGTTTTTTTTCCCCAGCTTCTCCCAGCTCCCGGGATGATCCCGGAGCCGGAGCTGCCTCCCACGGAGGAGGAATCCGGAATCCATCTCGCCCGTCCCTGGAGCTGTCACCGGCCCGTGACACATCCCTGGCCCCAGGCCGCGTTAATTTTCTCCTCGGCAGCCCCCGAACCGCGGCCGGGAAAACCGGGAGAACGCCGTCACCATCCCGAGCTCCATGGAAATGAGCTCCTGGATCAGAGCCGCCCGGATCCTCCTCGGGAGCCGATCCCGGTTCAGGGGGATAAAAGGCGCCGCGGTCCCGAGGGAAGGGCCGGGGTGGGGATTGATCGGGAATCATTCCGCGGGAGATACGGACACAAAGCTGCAGGCGGACAGATAATGACAGGCGTCAGCGCCGCCGAGCCACTCCCGGGGTTTATTCCCGGGGTTTATTCCCGGGGTTTGTTCCCGGGGTTTATTCCCGGGGTTTATTCCCGGGGTTTAGTTCTGGGGTTTATTCCCGGGGTTTATTCCCGGGGTTTGTTCCCGGGGTTTGTTCCCGGGGTTTATTCCCGGGGTTTATTCCCGGTTCCCGGGGTTTATTCCCGGGGTTTGTTCCCGGGGTTTATTCCCGGGGTTTATTCCTGGAGTTTATTCCCGGGGTTTATTCCTGGGGTTTATTCCCGGGGTTTGTTCCCGGGGTTTATTCCCGGTTTTAGGGGTTTATTCCCGGGGTTTATTCCCGGGGTTTAGTTCTGGGGTTTATTCCCAGGGTTTATTCCCGGGGTTTGTTCACGGGGTTTGTTCCCGGGGTTTATTCCTGGGGTTTGTTCCCGGGGTTTATTCCCGGGGTTTATTCCCGGGGTTTATTCTCAGGGTTTATTCCCGGGATTTGTTCCCGGGATTTGTTCCCGGGGTTTGTTCCCGGGGTTTATTCCCGGGGTTTATTCTCAGGGTTTATTCCCGGGATTTGTTCCCGGGATTTGTTCCCGGGGTTTATTCCCGGGATTTATTCCCGGGGTTTATTCCCGGGGTTTGTTCCCGGGGTTTAGTTCTGTGGTTTAGTTCCCGGGGTTTATTGCTGGAGTTTAGTTCCCAGGGTTTATTCCCGGGTTTATTCTCGGGGTTTATTCCCGGGGTTTAGTTCCCAGGGTTTATTCTCGGGGTTTATTCCCAGGGTTTATTCCTGCGGTTTGTTCCCGGGGTTTAGTTCCCGGGTTTATTCCCGGGGTTTAGTTCCCGGGGTTTATTCCCGGGGTTCATTCCCGGGGTCTATTCCCAGGCTTTATTCCCGGAGTTTATTCCCGGTGTTCATTCCCGGGGTTTATTCCCGGGATTTCCTGGGCGGTGCTGCTGGGGAAGGGATCAGAGGCCTGGGGCCGCCCCTGAGCTGCTCCTGCGGAATCCCAGACTGGATGTGCCGAATCCCAGTTCGGATTCACCGAGTCCCAGTCTGGATTCACTGAATCCCAGTTTGGGCTCACTCAGTCCCACTCTGGATTTCCTGAATCCCAGTTTGGGCTCACTGGGTCCCAGTCTGGATTTGCTGAATCCCAGTTTGGATTCAGTGAATCCCAGTTTGGGCTCACTCAGTCCCAGTCTGGATTTGTTGAATCCCAGTTTGGGCTCACTCAGTCCCAGTCTGGATTTGCCAAATCCCAGTTTGGGCTCACTGGGTCCCAGTCTGGATTTGCTGAATCCCAGTTTGGGCTCACTCAGTCCCAGTCTGGATGTGCCGAATCCCAGTTTGGGCTCACTGAGTCCCAGTCTGGATTTGCTGAATCCCAGTTTGGGCTCACTGAGTCCCAGTCTGGATTTGCTGAATCCCAGTTTGGGCTCACTGAGTCCCAGTCTGGATTTGCTGAATCCCAGTTTGAATTCACTGAATCCCAGTTTGGGCTCACTCAGTCCCAGTCTGGATTCACTGAATCCCAGTTTGGGCTCACTCAGTCCCAGTCTGGATTTGCCAAATCCCAGTTTGGGCTCACTCAGTCCCAGTTTGGGCTCACTCAGTCCCAGTCTGGATTTGCCGAATCCCAGTTTGAATTCACTGAATCCCAGTTTGGGCTCACTGGGTCCCAGTCTGGATTTGCTGAATCCCAGTTTGGATTCAGTGAATCCCAGTTTGGGCTCACTCAGTCCCAGTCTGGATTCCCTGAGCCAGGGAGGCACAGGACAATCAGCGGGATAAAATCCCAGGACATCACGGATCGTTCCGTTCCCACCCTGACACCTCCCACTATCCCAGGCCGCTCCCAGCCCCGTCCAGCCCGGCCTTGGACATTCCAGGGATCCAGGGACAGCCACAACTTCCCTGGGAATTCCATCCCAGCCGCTCCCCACCCTCACAGGGAACAATTCCTTCCCAAATCCCACCCCAATCCCTTTTCCACTTCAAAGCCGTTCCCTGTGTCCTGTCCCTCCATCCCTTGTCCCCAGTCCCTCTCCAGTTCTCCTGGAGCCTCTTTAGGCTCTGGAAGGGCTCTGAGGATTCCCTGGATCTTTCCCTTCTCCATGTGAACATTCCCAGCTCTCCCAGCCTGGCTCCATCCCAGAGCTCCTCACGAAGGGCAGCAGGAGGTTCCAGAGCCAGGCTGGAATACCTCACATTCCAGCCCTGGGGATCGTCCTGGCCACCTCCAGATGTCCCAGGCACCGCCAGGAAGGACAAACCGGCTTCCCCCCAAAAAACAACCCAAGTTTTCCCAGATTTTGTCATTTCACGGAATTCCCAAGGAACGCCGGAGCTCTCGGGGTCCCCAGGACACGAGGGCGACACCGGGGAGCGCAAAGGACCTCTGGAATATCTGGATTTGTGGGAGCACACCCAACGCTTCCGAATTCTCTCCCGCACCGGCGCCGCTTCCAGGGAGCAGCTGGAAGCGCTTATTCCCAGGATTGGGGTCAGATGGGGCTAATTACGGGATGTCAAGGCACAAAAGCGGGAATGACGGCGGGAAGAGCTCCAAGGACAGAGAGTTGTCCTTTGTCCACCTCCACCCGCAGCCGGAGGTCATTCCGTCATCCCTCCCGCCCAGCTCCAGGCAGGGAGGAAAAATCTTCGGGAATTCCACAGGAAGGGACGAGGAGGGAAGTCCAGCAGTTGTGCAGGAAGAAAAAAATAATAATAATAAAAATCCCTGGAAAATGCTCTGATTCCAGCCCATTTCCCACTGCTGGGAATTCCGAACACCCAGGAGGGAAATGTCCTTCGTTTCCTCAGGGAGAGAGGGGAAAGGGAAATGGGAAAGGGGAAGGGGAAGGGAAAAGGAAAGGGAAATGGAAAGGGGAAAAGGGGAAATGGAAATGGAAAGGGGAAAAGGGAAGGGAAATGGAAAGGGAAAGGGGAAAGAGGAAATGGGAAAGGAGAAAGAGGAAATGGGAAAGGGGAAGGGAAATGGGAAGGGGAAAGAGGAAATGGGAAAGGAGAAAGAGGAAATGGGAAAGGGGAAGGGAAATGGGAAGGGAAAAGGGAAAGGGGAAAGGAAATGGAAAGGGGAAAGGGAAAGGAGGAAATGGGAAAGAGGAAATGGGAAATGGAAAGGGGAAGGGAAAGAGGAAAGGGAAAGGGAAATGGGAAGGGAAAGGGGAAGGGAAATGGGAAGGGAAGGAATTCTCCACATTCCTTAAGGATTCCCCACATCCCTCATGCTCCCAACCCCTCGCGGACATCAGAGGAGCGAATTTTGAAGCAGCTTCCTTGAGATTTTTGGAGGTTTGGAAAGGGCAAAGAAAGAAGCAAATCCAGAGCAGACAAAACTGGAAGTGAAAATCCCCAAAATCCCAACAAAGGCTGGAGCAAACCCCCGGGAATCCCAACTGCTGGCAGAGGGAAAAAAACTGGGATTTCAGGGCTGGGGATAATGGAGTGACCCCGAGCTGCCGGCACAAAGGCACCGCTCGAGCGGAAAATTACCAGAAATGGGCAAAGAGATAAAAAAAATCACTGCTCCTGAGCAGGGGAGGGGGAGAGCCTCCTGCTTCCTGCCTGGAGCAGCTGGGAATCCCGGGAAAATCCCGATCCCAGCTCCTGACTGGGAATGTTCATCCGCAGTGGGGCAGGGAAAGATCTGGGTGTGGGGTTTTTTGGGGAAAAGGATGGACCTTGATGTCTAAAGGGGTTCAGAATATCCAGGGATAACAGAATCCCAGGATATCAGCATCCACGGACATCAACATCCAATTTCCCTGAATCCCAAACCCTTCCCAATCCTTGTTTTCCCTCCGAAGCCATTCCAAGCCCAATTCCCAGCGCTCCAGGGGCCTGGCCGAGGCAGTTCTCCCAGTGGTCCTCTCCTGAGGAAGGGACGTTTAACTGGGAGCAGCTGGGATGGCTCTGGGCAGCATTCCCAGCTCCTGGAATCATTCCCAGCTCCTGGAATCATTCCCAGCTCCTGGAACCATTCCCTGAGCCTGGGGATCTCTGCTCTCCCCTTTGTTTGGAAGAGCCTTTCCACGGGTTCCTGGAAAATCCTGCCGCCTTCTCCCCTTTTCTCTCCCAAAATTCAAGAGGCCTCGGAGCTCAGCTTTTTTTGGGAAGAGTCTGCTGGGAAAATCTGGGATTTTTCCCTAGGAAGGGTATTAATTTGGGAAATCAGGGTTTGGATGGACTTTTCCAGGGAAATCCGCGCTGGTTTGTGCCATGGATCGCCCCCGATCTTGTCCCTGCTCCAGAGCAGGGAGGTGCAAACAGCTCCCGAATTTCAGGGGGAATTTGGGAAACCAGGGAGCAGCCCAAATCTCTGGAACAACCTTTGGAGGCGGACAAATCCCGCTGGACAGTAATCCAGGAATTCTGGGATTGCAAACACGCAGGAAATCTGGGATACGGACACAACAAACGCCACGCTCAGAGATTGGAGAACAAGATTCAAACTCTTGATTTTACGATTCCCGTGGGAGGGAAGAACATTTCCTTCTAAATCCCTGGAAAATGTTCCCAGCTCTGATCCAGCCCCGCTTCCAACTGCTGGGAATTCCAAATCCCCAGGAAGGAAAGCGCCTTAGTTTCCTCATCGATCCGACCTCGGAGTAATTCCCACCCAATCCAAGTTCAGAAATTGTGGATTTTGGGGGGGAAGGAAAGGAAAGGAAAGGAAAGGAAAGGAAAGGAAAGGAAAGGAAAGGAAAGGAAAGGAAAGGAAAGGAAAGGAAAGGAAAGGAAAGGAAAGGAAAGGAAAGGAAAGGAAAGGAACAGGAAAGGAAAAGGAAAGGAAAGGAAAGGAAAGGAAAGGAAAGGAAAGGAAAGGAAAGAAAGGAAGGAAAGGAAGGAAAGGAAAGGAAAGGAAAGGAAAGGAAAGGAAAGGAAAGGAAGGAAAGGAAAGGAAAGGAAAGGAAAGGAAAGGAAAAAGGAAAGGAAAGGAAAGGAAAGGAAGAAAGGAATCCCAAGGATTCTCCACATTTTCAACTCCTGTTTGTCCAGGATTTTCCTTCATATCAATACCTGTAACATGAACATTGATATAAAAACTTCCTGCCAGGACACTCTGGAGAATCCCAACTCGTCCTTGCTTAAGGAGAGCCGACATTCCCGCTCATTCCAGCCCCAAAATCCCAGTTAATCCAACACCAAACCCCTTTTCAGAGCTCTCACATCGTCAAACCATCGTGAAATCCTCCAGGATTTCAGTCCAGGCTGGCACACAGCCGGAATTCCCTGGCTTTTCCCAACTCCCAGTAATTAATCCCTCTTCCAAAGGTCATTAACGGGAGCAGACAATTCCCGGGAAGTTTTCCCAGAGCCCCTCGATCCTCGGGATCTCCTCATCCAGGAATCCTCATTTCTCCGGTGATTTATTCCTCCTGGAATGAGGAGGACACTTTGGGCTGCCCCTTGGGATTCCAGCTTCTCTCCATGGAAATTCCAGGTTTTGGGTGGGTTTTAACACCGTGGGATGAGGCTGGAATTCCGAGATTCCCGTTTCTCCCCCGATGGGAAAAGGGGCAGGAGGAGGATCCCAGTTTCCTCCCGGCACAGGATTATCTGGGAAAGAGCCACTGGAATGAGCCATTCCAGATCCCAGGAAAAAACCAAGGAATTAGTCAAGTTTCTCCTCAGGCTCGCGGATTCCTGCGGGAATGCCGAAGATCCGGGAGCCAGGAAAAGCCCTGCATTCCCAGGGGTTTTTTTGGGATTGTGACATCTCCTGTGGTTTCACACTCCTAGGAGTAGCCAAGGATTTCGGAGCCTGGAAAAACCCTCTGGATTTTTGGGATGTGGTGGCACCTCCTGTGGCTTCACATTCCCGGCAATAGCCAAGAACCAACCACGGATTTGTGGGATTGAAGAATTCTCCGTGCCCTGGATTTTTGGGATTGTGGCACCGCTCCCCTCCTGACCTTCACCGGGAGGCAATCTGGGATTTTCCCATTCCCATTCCCAGGTTTGGATCCAGGGATTTTACAGCAGGAAGACGGAAATTCTGGAATCCCAGCGCCGAGGGGATGGAAAAGATTAAAAAGCCTGGAATGCTCCAGAGCCGACGGGAAAACCACGGATGGAGGGAGGAGATCCCAATGGGAACAGCTGGCGATGCCAGGAAATGCCAGGATTTCCTTTTTCTCCCCGTTTTCCATCCCAATTCCGCTCCCTCTGGATCCAGGTTTCCAATCCCAGTGCTGAAGCATCAGCCGGAAAAATCCCGGATTTCTCCGGAGTTTTCCAGCTTCCCAAATTCCTTCCCTAAAGGTGAGCAGGACCCCACCAGCTGCAGGACTGGGAGCTGCCAAAGAAATTCCAAGGTGTCCTCTTTTCCAAGCCCTTGGAATGATGATTTCAGCCCCTTGGAAGGACGATTTCCGCCCGTTTTTAACAAAACTCAAATCCCTCCAACCCTCTCCTGGCCCCAAATTCCCTGTTTTTCCTTCTGGGAAAATAATTTCCTGCTGGAAATGTAACTTGGAACAGGCTCCCAAATTTAAGGAATTCCGTTTCAGATCCCAAGATCCCGCCCTCTGAGGGAGAAAAGAAACTGCTGGCTGCGTTTTTATTCCAGGTAAAAGCTCGGCGAGGATTGGGATCCAGCGTCTCCAAGGAAAGAGCTGGAAAAGCGGCGGATGGTGGGAGAAACCGCGGGATACTGAGCGTGGCACTCCAGGGATTCAAAGGGAATCCGGGGGAATTCCCAGCTCAGACTGACACCAAAACGGCAGGAACAGGGAAACCACTGGGAGAATAAATCATGGAATTCTGGTGGAATTCCCAGCTCAGACTGACACCAAAACGGCAGGAAAAGGGAAACCACTGGGAGATGGAATCATGGAATTCTGGTGGAATTCCCAGTTCAGACTGACACCAAACAGCAGGAAAAGGAAAACCATTGGGAGATGGAATCATGGAATCCCAGAATCCGGGCGAAATTTCCAGCTCAGATTGACACCAAACAGCAGGAAAAGGGAAATCACTGGGAGAATAAATCATGGAATTCTGGTGGAATTCCCAGCTCAGACTGACACCAAACAGCAGGAAAAGGAAAACCACTGGGAGACGGAATCATGGAATTCTGGAATCCGGGGGAATTCCCAGTTCAGACTGACACCAAGCAACAGGAAAAGGGGAACCACTGGGAGATGGAATCATGGAATTCTGGTGGAATTTCCAGTTCAGACTGACACCAAACAGCAGGAAAAGGAAAACCAATGGGAGATGGAATAATGGAACTCCAGAATCCAGGCAGAATTCCCAGTTCAGACGGACACCAAACAGCAGGAAAAGGGGAACCACTGGGAGAATAAATCATGGAATTCCGGAACAGTTTGGGTGGGAAATGACCTTAAATCCCATCCCATTCCAGCCCCAGCACCTCCCACAATCCCACGTTGTTCCAAGTTTTCCCTGGACACTTCCAGGGATGGAGCAAAGCAAACAGAATCCAGAAAATTCTCTTGGAGCACCTGGCTCCTCCTGCACGTTGTTCTCTCACTCTGACTCTCATCAATGATCCAGGAAAATTCCAGGGTTTTAGAGATCCGAGCTGCGAATTTCTACTTTTGTTGTGGTTTTTTTTTTTTTTTTTTTTAACAGCAGAAAACGAGGATTTTTATTTTTTTTCCCAAAAATCCCCTCTGGATCAGAGCTCTGCTGTCAAATCCCCCAAAATCCTCACGGCGACAGGAATTCCTCACTCCAACAATATAATTTATATTAAATCATTACGTTTATGTCATTTATATTAAATTAAGACATTCCAGAGGGTGGGACAGCTCCCCAGGGAACGGCCACATTCCCAAGGCTCCACCCTGGAGATCTCTGGATCCTGGATATTCCACATTCCCCGAGCTGCCACAGCTCCCCAAATCCCATCAATTCCAGCCCAAAGTTGGAATTCACCATCTCCAGGGTCAGAAAAACGGGAAAGGAGGAAAGACTCCAGCTTTTTCCTCCGGGATAATTCCGGATGCATCCTCCCCTGATCCAAGGAATGTTCCAGCAGGGACACCGAGGTTATTTTCAGATTAAGATAAAAATATCCTTAAAAAATAAATAAAATTCCCAAAGGGATAAAATACCTGAAATGACGGCGATTTTCCGCGCCCCGTGCTCCTCCCTGGCGATCCTTTCCGCCTCCTCCATCAGCAGCATTCCAAAGCCCTGGAATGGCAAAAAAAACAGGGAAGTTTTGTCAAAGCAGAAGCCAAGAGCAAGGCCAGGACGGGAAGACGGGATTCCAAAAGATCCGGATTTTTGGGGGTGATCCCGGGATCGGGAATATCGCGGGGTTTGAGATCAAAGATGAATTCCTCAGGGAATTCTTTCCTCATCCTGGAATTATTCACCGGAATTCCCAAGAGGGTCTGACTGGTTCTCCACGGCAGGAACGGGATGGGGTTATATCTCCTGATGGGAATTCATCCCGGGATTTTAAAACTGGGAATTCCCAGTGCCAGAAGGCAGGGACAGGTGGGATATGGGGAAGGAATTCCTGCCTGGGCTGGAATTCCCAGGGAATCCCTGGGAGCAGCCAAGGAAAGGCTGGAGCAATCTGGGATCAGGGAAGGTGTTGGGGTTGGAATGGGATTGAGGGGCCGTGGATCCCAAATCCCAAACCATTCCGGGATTCTGGGATCAGGGACACTCAGGATCCATCCCGAGAGGTTTTTATGGGATTTGGGGATGGAAAAGGGAAGGGAGACCCTTCCTGGAGTCCCCAATTCCCAGGGAATTCCCAAAATTCCTTCCCAGAAAGGAGCTGGGATGGATCCAATCCCAGGCTGGGAGAGCTGGGAATGGAGGGAATTCCCTGGGAAAGAGGAGCTTGGGGTGGGATGTTGGGAAGGAATTCCTGCCTGGGCTGGAATTCCCAGAGAATTCCCTGGGAGTGTCCAAGGAAAGGAATTTGGGTGCTGTAATTCCAGACGGGGCCCAAAGGGACCTTCAATCCCATTCCAACCCTGACAGTCTCCAACCTTTCCTGGGACACTCCCAGGGATCCAGGAATTCCAGGATTCCTGGGAATTCCGATCCAGCAGGAAGAGCCCATCCCTTGGAAAGAAACCCGAGCAGCACCAAATCCAACCTCCCCATTCCCAGAGGGAATTCCTGCAGATTCCAGGAGCGGAATTCCTTCCCCCTGAGTGGGAATTAGTTAATTAACGAAGGAATTCCAGAGGCCAATTAGCACTTGGCTCCTGAGGGCTGGGAATGAAGCAGCTCCGGGAGCATCCAGAAAGGAATTTTTTTTTTTAAAAATCTCACAGAATTTAAAAGAAAAAATAAAATCTTAAGAGCTCCCACAATGGCCAGAATGTGATCCCAAGAAATAAAAAACCTTGGAAGAGGCAGAATTCCAGCCGAGAGGAGCTCAGATCCCATCCTGGCTCTGTCACGACTCAGAGCAGATAAGAGAAATGAACTGAAATCCCGAATTTTTTTTTGAGTGGGGAGAGATGGAACGAGGAGGGAAACCCCGAGAGCTCCCTTTTCCCTGAGAAATCCCATGAAATTCCAGGAATTGGGATCAGAGCCCTCTCGGAGAATCTTCAATCCCATCCCATTCCAACCCCGACACCTCCCACCATCCCAGACTGCTCCAAACCCCATCCAAGCTGAACCTGGACACTTTTGGGATGAAATTCCCTGTCCCTAAACCCTCCCAGGGTTCCCCTTTTTCCTGTGAAATCCCACTAAAAGTGTGGAAAGCCCTGGAAAACCGGAAAACCACGCCGGGGATGAGACCTCTAACCCAGAGTGGCCCCAAAACTTCATTCCTTTATTTAAATCCAGGTTTGGAATACCTGGGGCTGGAATTCGGGGGAATTGGGAATACCTGGGGCTGGAATTTGGGGGAATTGGGAATAATGGGGCTGGAATTTGGGGGAATTGGGAATACCTAGTGCTGGAATTTGGGGGAATTGGGATACCTGGTGCTGGAGGGATTTGGAACACCTGGTGCTGGAATTTGGAAGTACCTGGTGCTGGAATTTTGGGGGAATTGGGAATATCTGGTGCTGGAATTTGGGAGAATTGGGAATACTTGGTGCTGGAATTTGCAGGGATTTGGAAGTACCTGTTGCTTGAATTTGGGGGAATTGGGAAGTACCTGCTGCTGGAATTTGGGGGAATTGGGAATACTTGGTGCTATAATTTGGAGGGATTTTGGAACACCTGGTGCTGGAATTTCGGAGATTTGGAAGTACCTGGTGCTGGAATTTGGGGGAATTGGGAAGCACCAGTTGCTGGAATTTGGGGAAATTTGGGAATACCTGGTGCTGGATTTTGGGGGAATTTGGAATACCTAGTGCTGGAATTTGGGGGAACTGGGATACCTGGTGCTGGAGGGATTTGGAACACCTGGTGCTGGAATTTGGAGGGACTGGGAATGACTGTTGCTGGAATTTGGGGGAATTGGGAATACCTGGTGCTGGAATTTGGGGGAATTGGGAAGCACCAGTTGCTGGAATTTGGGGGATTTGGGAATACCCAGTGCTGGAATTTCGGAGATTTAGGAACACTTGTTGCTGGAATTTGGGAATACCCAGTGCTGGAATTCGGGGGATTCGGGAATACCTGGTGCTGGAATTTGGGAGATTTGGGAATACCCAGTGCTGGAATTCGGGAATACCTGGTGCTGGAACTTGGAGGGGTCCCGGCTGCTGACGGGCACCACGCTGCCGTAGACGTGCAATTCCCGGACGATGGAGACGCCGCCCTTGAGCTCCGGCCGGAAGGATTCCGGGGAACTCTTCCGGAGGCGCAGGAGCCCCACCAGGATGTCCTGCTCCGGGTCCTCGTAGGACAGGAACGTCTCCCAGCCCCCGTTGGCCACGTAATCCCGACGGATCAGCTCCACCTGCCCCGTGGGGGACGGGGAAAAGGAGGGGAAAGAGGGAAAATCTGAGAGAGAAGCCGAATCCGTGGATCCGTAACTCAGGATCCATGAAAAAAAAAACAAAACGTATTTTTATCCTGATCCATAAAACAGGAAGGAAATTCCCTAAAGGCAGTTTGATTCCAGATGGGAATTTGGAGTTGGCCACATCATCCCAATGGATCAACACCTGATCCAGGTGGGAAGGAAAAGGAGGGAAAAAAGGAAAAATCTGAGAGAGAAGCCGAATCCATGGATCCACAAATCAGAGCAAACAGGAAGGAAATTCCCTAAAGGCAGTTTGATTCCAGGTGGGAGTTTGGAGTTGGCCACATCATCCCAACGGATCAACACCTGCTCCAGGAGGGGATGGATGAGGAGGAAAAGGAGGGAAAAAAGGAAAAACTGAGAGAGAATCTGAAACTCAGAACAAACAGGAAGGAAATTCCCTAAAGGCAGTTCGATTCCAGGTGGGAGTTTGGAGTTGGCCACATCATCCCCATGGATCAACACCTGATCCAGGTGGGAAGGGATGAGGAGGAAAAGGAGGGGAAAGAGGGAAAATCTGAGAGAGAAGCCGAATCCGTGGATCCGTAACTCAGGATCCATGAAAAAAGAAAAAATCCATATTTTTATCCTGATCCATAAAACAGGAAGGAAATTCCCTAAAGGCAGTTTGATTCCAGATGGGAATTTGGAGTTGGCCACATCTTCCTGATGGATCAACACCTGATCCAGGTGGGAAGGAAAAGGAGGGAAAAAAGGGAAAATCTGAGAGAGAAGCCGAATCCATGGATCCGTAACTCAGGATCCATGAAAAAAAACAACCAACATATTTTTATCCTGATCCATAAAACAGGAAGGAAATTCCCTAAAGGCAGTTTGATTCCAGATGGGAATTTGGAGTTGGCCACGTAATCCCAACGGATCAGCTCCACCTGCCCCGTGGGGGACGGGGAAAAGGAGGGGAAAGAGGGAAAATCTGAGAGAGAAGCCGAATCCGTGGATCCGTAACTCAGGATCCATGAAAAAAAAAAAAAATCCCTATTTTTATCCTGATCCATAAAACAGGAAGGAAATTCCCTAAAGGCAGTTTGATTCCAGATGGGAATTTAGAGTTGGCCACATCTTCCTGATGGATCAACACCTGCTCCAGGTGGGAAGGGATGAGGAGGAAAAGGAGGGAAAAAAGGAAACTGTTTGGAGAGACCAAAGCCGATCCCATGGATCCTTCAACGTTCTTCAGGGCAAAGAGGAGATTCCCTAAAGCCGGTTTAATTCCCGGTGGGAATGCCACTGCTGGGGTGACCTCTGGCACAGAATCATGGAATGCTCTGGCTGGGAAGGGACCTTCAATCCCATCCCATTCCCAGGGTGTTCCAGCCTCTCCTTGGACACTCCCAGGGAATTCTCTGGGAATTCCAGCCCAGCCAGGAATTCCTTCCCAAGATCCCCTTTCCCAGGGAATTCCCTCCATTCTCAGCTTTTCCAGCCTGGGATTGGATCCAGCCCCACCCCAGCTCCTTTCTGGGAAGGAATTTTGGGATCCAGGCGCTTCAGTGGGAATTGGGGACTCCAGGAAGGGTCTCCCTTCCCTTCTCCATCCCCAAATCCCATAAAAACCCCTCGGGATGGATCCTGAGCGTCCTTGATCCCAGAATCCCGGAATGGTTTGGGATGGGACTGAAAGTCCACGGATCCCATCCCAACCCCGACAGCTCCCAGGAATTCCCAGATTGCTCCAAACGCCATCCAAAGCTGTCCTTGGACACTCTGGGGACAATTCCCTGTCCCTAAACCCTCCCTGGCCGGAGTGGGCTCCCCTTTTCCCAACAAATGTGTGGAAATCATCTGGAAAACCCCGCTGTGGATGAAAACCTCTAACCCAGAGCGGCTCCAAAATCCCGACACAATCCCCCTGTTTTCCAGGAATCAGGACCAGACCCCTCTCATTAATTAAATTAAATTAATAATCGGATTTTTGAGCCTTTCCAACACCTCCCTCCACTCCTCATGGAAAAGGCAGCTCTGGGAACGTCCAGGATCAGGAAAACCGCCTCGAATCCGCTCCAGAAAATCGGAATTTTTGTCCAAAATCCCCACCTTGGACAGAAATTCAGGATGTTAATTAGGGGCGGTGGTTAATTAGGCAGAGCCTGGATGCCCTCTTCGGACAGGGGGATGTGGTTTGTTCATAAATCCCCCAGCAGATATCCATGGAAAACTGGTTTTCCCGGGATTTTTACTCCTGCCTGTCGCTCCCCCGAGCCTGAGGGAGCCGAACAAAGGGAATTTTCCGCTTGGAAAAACCCGGGATGAGCCGTGGGATGAGCCATTTGCTGTCGGCCCTCCCCAAATTTACAATTTAAATCAGATCAGCGGAAAAAAAAAAAAAAAAACAACAAAACAAACCCGGGAAGAGATTCCCGGGAATCTGGGCGGATCCCTGCAGGAATCTGGGATGATTTTTTTTGGGAGGGGGATTTTTGTGTCAAAACAGGGAAAAGGAGAATGAAATTCCCTGGAATCTCCGACTGGAAAAAATCTTCTGAAGTCCAGGAATATTCTCCGAACTCTGAGCTCCTTGAAGCCTGAGGAACAGGAACTTTGGGAATTTCTGGGTGCTGACACTTCCAAACCCCAGGAATTGTTTGGCTCAGTTTGGGAATCGGGATTGGGAGAGGAGGAGTTTGGGAGTGGCTCCTTGATCCAGCTTTTCCCAGGAAATTTTTTTTTTTTTCCCCCCAGGAATTAAATTTATTGGAAATCAAAAGGACAAAATCCAGAATCGTTTTGGTCCTTCCTGAGGAACAGGAAGAGGAAATTTCCAGGATATGGATATTCCCAAATTATGGACATTCCCAAATTATGGACATTCCCAAATTATGGACATTCCCAGGATGATCCCTCCTGACCCAAAGCATTCCAGGATTCTGGAATCTCCTAAATCAGATACTTCAGTCCAGCAAGTGCAGATTTTCCTTTCTCTCCCAGGAGCCAAATAATCCTTTTTTTCCCGGATTATTTCAGGATTTTGGGAATGGAAATGGGAGTGTGCCGAATGAATGCATTCACACATTTCAATAAAGTTTGTTTGCCTAAAAAACGTGGAAATTCACCCAGAAAAAAAAAAAAAGCCTCTAAATTCACCGCTCTTATTTCCCAAAGGACACGGGGAAATTCCCCAAATTTCCCAAATCCGGATTTTAACAAGGAAAATAAAAAGGAAAAGGGGAGGTGGGTATTTCCTGGAAGTGCAAACACCCCAAACCCGCTGCAGTGGTTGGTTTATTCCATAAATTTCCTTGGAAAAAGCTCCAGGGAATTAAAAAAAAAAGGGAATTTTTACCTGGTAGGGCCTGACTTTGTGGTGGATTTCCTGAATTCCCACTTCTCTTGTCCTCACGTCGCGGCACTGGGAGGGAAAATAAAAATAATGGGAATTGGGAAGGGGAAGGAGGTGGAGCTCCGAGCATGGAAAATTCCAGAAAATCCCTGGGTCACATGGAAGAGGTGCAGGGATGAATTCCAAAGGGGAATTCTGAATTCCCAAATGGGGGAATTGCTCAGTGAGCTGGAATGGTGAATGGAAAACTGGGAAAAAAAAAATCAATCCCTGTGGAAAAATTCCCAACCTGCAGGGTCTGAAAGGGAAAGGAAACATCCAGGGAAAAAAAAACCCAACAAAAACCCCAAACTTTGGGATTGGGAAGGTGGAATATCGGGAACATCTGAATCCTGGAATAAAAAGGTTTGGGATTTCACCAGCCACCTTCTTGATTTTCAAGGAAAAACCGATTCTGGAAATCCCAAATATTCCATTCCAGGTCTCAGGGTGCTCCAGCTTTTCCTTGGATATTCCCAGGGATTCTCTGGGAATTCCAGCTGGGAATTCCTGCCCAAATCCCCATTTCCCAGGGAATTCCCTCCATTCCCAGCCCTGGGATTGGATCCAGCCCCATCCCGACTCCTCTCCGGGAAGGAATTTTGGGAATTCCCTGGGAATTGGGGACTCCAGGAAGGGTCTCCCTTCCCTTTTCCATCCCCGAATCCCATAAAAACCTCCTCGGGATGGATCCTGAGTGTCCCTGATCCCAGAATCCCGGAATGGTTTGGGATTTGGGATCCACGGCCCCTCAATCCCATCCCAAAATCCCGGAATTTTCCGGCCTTTCCTCGGCCACTCCCAGGGAATTCTCTGGAAATTCTTTTTCAACCCAACTGGGAATTCCTGCCCAAATTCCTCCCCTTTAACAAGGGAATTCCCTCCAGTCCCATCCCAGCTCATCTCCAGGAAGGAATTTTGGGAATTCCCTGGGAATTGGGGACTCCAGGAAGGGTCTCCCTTCCCTTTTCCATCCCCGAATCCCATAAAAACCCCTCGGGATGGATCCTGAGTGTCCTTGATCCCAGAATCCCGGGATTCTTTGGACAGGATTCAGATTTGGGAGTTTCTCTTCAATTGTTCCCTCAGGTAAACGAGTGGCAAAGAAAAAGGTGGGAGAATTCCAAAAGGAATTTTTTCCCCTCTGATCTCAGGCTCCAAATTTTGCTCAAAAAAATCGGAAAAAAATTGGGAAAAAATGGGGGGAAAATGAGAAAAACCTGGGGAAAGATGAAAAAAAAAAAAAAAAACAACCCAAAAAAAAAAAAACCACCCCAAAAAAAACCCCACCAAACCCCAAAAAAGCAAAAAAAAAGTAAAAAAGAGAGAGAGAAAAAATTGGGAAAAATGGGGGGGGAAAAAAAAAGGGAAAACCTGGGGAAAAAAATAAAAAAATAAAAAAAAAAAAGAGGAAATAATTGGGAAAAAAATTGGGAATAAATGGGATTTCACCACCCATTTTCCAGGTGCACTCAGGAGAGGGGTGGAAGAGCCAAGCTGAAATTCACCCAAACAAAAGCAGCTTTTCAGAAAGGGGCTTTTTAAGCGTTAATTTGGTTTATTTTTAAAGCCTTTTCAGCCAAATCTGGTTCTTTTGGGGTTTTTTTTTAAGCCTTAAGTTGAATTTTTGTGGCTTCACCTCCTGATTTGGGTGGAGGCATCACAACCAGCGAGGGTTTTTATTTCCACTATTTATTGTTTTTTAAAAATCAAAATGAAGTATTTGATGGCGTTTTATTATGAAGAGATATAAATTATTTACAAAAAATGTTTTACAAAACGGTTTAAATTATCGTGAGGGTTTTTTTTTACAGCTTACAAATTTATTTTTTTTTAGTTATTACGAAGCATTTTACGATGTTTTTCTTATAAAAGAATATGAATTATTTACCAAAAAAAAATGTTTTAAATTATTTTGAACTATTTTTTAGATATTTTACCTGTGTCCCAAGGTCTTTCATCCTGGCCAGGGCGAGTTCCCTCAGGTTCCCGTGCTCCACCCCGGAGCTGACCAGAGGCATTGGAATATCCCTAAAAAAAATCAAAAAAAGAGGGAAAATCCAAAATTTAAATGGCTGAATTCACCAAAAAACACCATCGGGCTCAAATCCCAAATTTGCTCAATCCCCAATTTAATTGAATCCCCCAAATTTGGTGAATTCTTTCGGTTTCAAGGCTTTTTTGGTTGGATTGGAAATAAAACACAAGTGAAAGAAGAGGGGGGAAAAAAACGAAGAGAAAAAGAAGCAGAAAAACGAAAAGGCGAAGATTTAATTTGAAATTTCAATTTGAAATTTCAAATCTAAATTTAAAGTTTAAATTTAAAAATCTCCCGAATATAAACCTTTAACAGTCCTAAAAAAATATTTGGTTTTTCTCTTGATTCTTCACTTGGGAATCTAGGGGGGAAAAAAGGGATCATCCAGATATTTTCCATCATCTGCTGCTGGAGAGCAGAAATTGGGAAAAATTTGGGAAAAATTGGGAGTGGCTCCTTGATCCAGCTTTTCCCAGGAATTTTTTTTTTTTTCCCCAGGAATTAAATTTATTGGAAATCAAAAGGACAAAATCCAGAATCGTTTTGGTCCTTCCTGAGGAACAGGAAGATGAAATTTCCGGGATATGGATGTTCCCAAATTATGGATATTCCCAAATAATGGATATTCCCAGGATGATCCCTGGGGGGAAAATCCATCAGATTTTTCCATAGTGGGATTTCTGATATTTCACTTAAAAAAGTGGAGAAATCCTGCTGGGAATTCTGGGGCCGTTCCCATGGGAATGTGAATCCCAGCCTGAGGACGGCAGGAATCTGAAAATCTCCAAGGAGAGGCGCTAAAAAGGAAAAATTTGGGAGCAGATTTGGCCTCCCAGGTGGTTTTGAAACACAGAGATAAAAGAATTGGGATCCCTCTTTTTTAGGGAAAGGGGAATTCCTGATTTCTGCATCGGGATCCAGCTTGGAATGTCGGCTCATCCCACCCCACCCTGATAAAATCCCATCTGTTCATCCCCAAAATCCGTCAGATTTCCAGGGAAATCGAGGGCGGGAAATCCAGTTGTGCACCAAACATTCCTGAGCGAGTTTTTTTCCCTCCTTTTCCTCAGCTGATTATCCCCAAAATCCCACCCGGAGCTCGGGATGCTCAGGGAATTGGGGCTGTAATTAATTGATTGATTGGTTATTTAATTAATCAATTAATCAGGGCTGGTCTCCAGCAGCTCTGTGGGATGAATTCCTGGATCTGCTCAGGTCCTGGTGGATTTTCCATCCCACCCGTGAGGAATTCCTGGTTGGGCAGGAGCTGGGTAAAAAAATAAAGGAATTGAAGGGTCCTAAACCTGATCCTGGTTTGGACACTGGGAAAGAGGGAAAAAAAAACCCCAAAAAACCAAATCAAATCAAATCAAATCAAATCAAATCAAACCCAACCCAAACCCAAAACCAAAAACAAAAAAAAACCCCAAAAACAAACGAACAAAAAAACACCACCAAAAAACCCCCAAAAAACAAACCAAAAAAACCCACAAAAAAACCCCAAAACCCAAAAAAAACCCCACAAAAAAAAAAAAAAAAAAAAAAAAAAAAAAAAAACCACAAAAAACCCAAAAACCAACCAACGAAACAAAAAACCCAAAAAAACCCCCCAAAACGACAACAAAACACAAAAAAAGGGATTTTCTTTTACCTTGTGGAACACAAATAAAGGGCTGGAAAGGACCTTAAATTCCCAATCCCGACACTTCCCACAACCCCAGGCTGCTCCAAGCCCCATCCAACCTCTGCTTGGACAATTCCAGGGATTTCCAGCCAGGAATTCCTTCCCAAAATCCCTCCCTCAGTGGGAATCCATTCCCTGTGTCCCTCCAAGCTTTCCCTGGGAAAAGCAACGAAGGATTTCTCTTTTTTTCCCTACAAATCCACGGGATTCCCGGTGTCTCGCCCCAGAACTCCAAGGAATATTCCATTTATCCAGAGATTCCTCTGATAAAGTCAGAGGCCACAAAATTCCCTCCAAAGAGCTGCAATTTTTTGGGGAAAAAACGAGTGTTTCACGTGGTGACTGGAGGACACTCGGATCCACGGGGATAATCCAGGGAATAACAATCATGGAATGGCTCCAAGAAAAGCCAGGCTGGGTGGATTTTTCCCTCCAGGAAGCACAGATAAAATAATCCTGCTCCTGTCCCTGGGTTTTCAAGCTGAATCCAGGGAATTTTGACCAAAATCCCCGGGGGATAAAAGGTGGATTACAACCCGCTGGGAATTAAAACACGGATGGGGAAAAGGAGATTTTGAAGGAAGAAAAAAGCAAGGAACGGGTTTTCCTTGCTTCCTTGGGATCCTTGGGAGCAGCCAGACCAACTCCAGCCCCTCCAGACAAATAAAAACTCATTTAAATGCTAAATAAATTCAGGATATATGGGATTAAATGCTGACCCTATTAAAGTTAAGGAGCGATTTTCCAGCAGCTCCAGCCAGGTTTATTTCATCTCCTGGTTTTTGGTTGGTTTTTTTTTTCCCAACATTTTAATTCCTTTTGGAGCAGCTGATTGGGAACTCCCAGGGAAATTCTGGGATCTGGTTCTGGGCTCCATTTTGAGGCAAAGATTTTTATTTCCTCTTTTTTTTTTTTGGTCACCAGAGTGAGAGGAAAATCCATGAAACCATCAAAATCCAAGGAAAATGAAACCCCTGGAGGCGAGTGGTGCTCCTCCTGTCGTTCCCCTCAGCGCCCTGGGGATGATGAGGATCCCAAAAATTCGGGATCAATGTGGGATTGAGGATCAGCTCATTTTTTATAAAAACTCCCGATTTCCCAGAATCGTGGAATTATTGAGGTTGGAAAAAAACCTTTGGATGGTCAACGACGTGAGTTAAATCCCAGATTCCACATCCACAGGGGCTTAAACTGCTCCAGGGATGGTGATTCCACCTTTCCCATGCCATTTCCCGGGATTTCCTGGAGCAGGGAGATTTTTGTTTTTATTTTTATTTTATTTATTTTTTTTGGGTGGCGTTTTATCAGCGGCGCCTCTCCCCCGCTCAATAAACGGAGCGTTTTGGGGTTGGGATGGACACAAACTCAGGGATTCTCCTCAAAATCCGGTCCCAGGGAACAGAGACTGCAGAGAGCAGCTCTCAGAGCTTGGAATAGTGGAATTCTGGATGGTTTGGGTGGGAAAGGGACCTTAAATCCCATCCCATTCCAACCCTGACACCTCCCGCGATCCCAGGCTGCTCCAAACCCCATCCAGCTTTTCCCTGGATGCTCCCAGGGATGGAGCAGCCTCAGTTTCCCCGGGAATTCCAGCCCAGCCCCTACCCACACTCCCAGGGAAAGAACTCCTTCCCAATATTTCATCCAAACACTTCCCAGTTTTCCCAATGTAATTGGGATTTCCCGATGTTTAATTCCTGATTTTCCACTTAAACCTGTTCCCAATTCAAATCCCTGCTGGGAGCAGCCCAGGGAGGATTCAGGATGGGAAATTGGGATAGACACGATTCCATGACTTGGGAATCTTGGTTTTGTCCATTATTCTGTCCCCAGCTCACAAAACATCACCAAAAATTGGGATTTCCCGATGTTTAATCCTGATTTTCAACCTAAATCCTCTCTCAGTTCAAATCCCTGCTGGGAGCAGCCCAGGGAGGATTCAGGATGGGAAATTGGCATAGCTGAAATTCCATGACTTGGGAATCTTGGCTTTGTCCATTATTCTGTCCCCAACTCACAAAACATCACCAAAAATTGGGATTTCCCGATGTTTAATTCCTGATTTTCAACCTAAACCCGTTCCCAGTTCAAATCTGTGCTGGGAGCAGCCCAGGGAGGATTCGGGATGGGAAATTGGGATAGACACGATTCCATGATTTGGGAATCTTGGCTTTGCCCATTATTCTGTCCCCAGCGTCACAAAACATCACCAAAAATTGGGATTTCCTGATGTTTAATCCTGATTTTCCACCTAAACCTGTTCCCAGTTCAAATCCGTGCTGGGAGCAGCCCAGGGAGGATTCAGGATGGGAAATTGGGATAGCTGAAATTCCATGACTTGGGAATCTTGGCTTTGTCCATTATTCTGTCCCCAACTCACAAAACATCACCAAAAATTGGGATTTCCCGAAGTTTAATTCCTGATTTTCCACCTAAACCCGTTCCCAGTTCAAATCCCTGCTGGGAGCAGCCCAGGGAGGATTCAGGATGGGAAATTGGGATAGCCGAAATTCCATGATTTGGGAATCTTGGTTTTGTCCATTATTCTGTCCCCAATTCACAAAACGTCAACAAAAATTGAGATTTTCTGATGTTTAATCCTGATTTTCAACCTAAACCCGTTCCCAATTCAAATCCCTGCTGGGAGCAGCCCAGGGAGGATTCAGGATGGGAAATTGGGATAGACACGATTCCAGGATTTGGGAATCTTGGCTTTGTCCATTATTCTGTCCCCAGCGTCACCAAAAATCAATTTAGAGCCGAGTAAGAATTTCAGGACTTTGCATCAGGGGAGTAAAAAAATCCCAGATTTCCATGAGAAAGTTCCAGGCAGCAGGAAAAGGGGAATATGGCAACTGGATGGAGGCAAATCAGCACCAGCAAAGCCTTTTCCAGGCCTGAATTCCTGAGGGAAAGATTCCTGCTGGGCTGGGACCTCCTGCCATCCCAAAGAATAAACCTGATGTAAAATGGATCCTGATGGTCTCATGAAAAAAAGAAATGGAAAAAAAAATAAAATTCTGAGGATAACAGGGAAGCTGCTCTGGAATCCCAGTCCTGACCAAGAATTCCCAAATTCCCTGCCTCATCCCATGCAAGGCTCCTCCTCGTTTTCGTATCAGTTTTCTGATTTTCCAATCAGTGCTCCTGTTCCTTAATTTTTTTTTTCTTATTTTTAAAAGGTTCAGGGGTGGAATTAAATGAGCTTTAAGGTCCTTTCCAGCCTGAACCATTCCATGATCCTGGGATTTTCCATCCCTCCCAGATTCAGGTTTATGCCCACACTGATCCTTCCAGAAAGAGACTGATGCTGCCCATCACCTAATTCCAAGTTATTTTCCTGAAAGCAGGGATTATTCCAGGATTTACCAGGCTGTAGCACCAACTCTTCCAGCTCTAAAAGGAATTATCCTGAATAAAATAATTGCTTTTCCCGGCTTGTTCACAGTTCAGACCAAGACCTCGGGGAGTTTTTCCCATCTCCTGATTTACAGCAAGATCCCTGAGTCGGATGCTAAATTTTCCTGGATTCCCTCTCATTCCAGATGTCAAACCTCCCCGAGTTCCCTCTCATTCCACCTCTCATTCCCGCTTCCTGCTGGTACATCCTCCTTTCCAGCGCTGCTTCCCAGCCCTTTTACTTCCCTATGGCCGTGGAATCAACATGATTTTGAGCAAAAATTAATTTTTAGTTCATTTAGGAACTGGGTTTTTATCCCTGAATTCCAGTTTTTTTTCCCTGAAGCCACCCAGTGTTCCTGGCCTTCAGCCACCTCCTCCTCCTCTGAGGATTCCCGCTGCTCATTCCCACCCTGCCGCAATTCCAGGCAAAAATCATGGAAAAGAGTCCAGAAAGGTGAGGAATCCTGCATGAGGTTTCCGGGGAGAGGATGATGGGATCCATCGTGGGATCCCTCCAATTAATTATCCATCATGGAATTCCTCCCATTATCCATCACAGGATCCATCCCATTATCCATCATGGGATCCATCCCATTGATTATCCATCACAGGATCCATCCCATTAATTATCCATCACGGGATCCATCCCATTGATTATCCATCACGGGATCCATCCCATTGATTATCCATCACAGGATCCATCCCATTGATTATCCATCACAGGATCCATCCCATTAATTATCCATCACGGGATCCATCCCATTAATTATCCATCACGGGATCCATCCCATTGATTATCCATCACGGGATCCATCCCATTAATTATCCATCACGGGATCCATCCCATTAATTATCCATCACAGGACCCATCCCATTAATTATCCATCACAGGATCCATCCCATTAATTATCCATCACGGGATCCATCCCATTGATTATCCATCACGGGATCCATCCCATTATCAATCACAGGATCCATCCCATTGATTATCCATCACAGGACCCATCCCATTGATTATCCATCACGGGATCCATCCCATTATCCATCACGGGATCCATCCCATTAATTATCCATCACAGGATCCATCCCATTGATTATCCATCACAGGACCCATCCCATTAATTATCCATCACGGGATCCATCCCATTATCCCCCAGGATCACCCCAGCCCTGGCTGCTCCCCCTGGCTGGTGGCGGAATCGCCGCCTCCGGAAATTTCCGGGCATTTCCCACCTCCCAGTCTCCTCATCCCTCTTTCCCTCCTCAACAGACGGGGAGCAGCTCTAAGACCTTTGCCCAATTAACAATTAAGGCCGGGAGTTAACGAAGGCTGAAGGCCGCAATTAAAGAACTAAAGCCGGGAGCCCGTGGCGGAGCGGGAGGAGGCGATTCCAGGAGGGAATGAATTACCTCTGGACGCGGTAGACGCGTGTCCAGGGCGGCACCAGGGCCAGGATCCGGGCCACCAGATCCACCAGGGTGCTGGGGGGGTAACTCCGGTATCTCCCGGTTTTCCAGAGCTCGTAGAGCCCCGTGCCGCGGATCACCAGCGTCGGGTAGAGCTTCATCCCGTCCGGGCGGAACGCCGGGTTCTCGAAAAACTCCTGGAAAAAGGGGGAAGAAAAAAGGGGTGAGGGGAGAAAAGAATAAATCAGAAAGAGTCGAATCAGAAAGAGCTGAATCAAAAAGAGTCAAATCAAAAAGAGCCGAAACAGAGTCAAATGAAAAAGAGCCAAATCAGGAGTCGAATCAGAAAGAACCGAATCAAAAAGTCGAATCAAAACGAGTCGAATCAGAAAGAGTCGAATCAGAAAGAGCTGAATCAGAAAGAGCTGAATCAAAAAGAGTCAAATCAAAAAGAGCCGAAACAGAGTCAAATGAAAAAGAGCCAAATCAGGAGTCGAATCAGAAAGAACTGAATCAAAAAGTTGAATCAAAATGAGTCGAATCAGAAATAGCCGAATCAGAAAGAGTCAAATCAAAGAGTCAAATCAGAAAGAGTTGAATCAGAAAGAGTCGAAACAAAAAGAGTCGAATCAAAAGAGTCAAATCAAAAAGAGTCAAATTAAAAAGAGTCGAATCAAAAGGAGTCAACTCAGAAAGAGTAAAATCAAAAAGAGTCAAATCAAAAGAGTCAAATTAAAAAGAGTCAAATCAGAAAGAGTTGAATCAAAAAGAGTCAAATTAAAAAGAGTCAAACCAGAAAGAGCTGAATCAGAAAGGGTAAATCAAAGAGTCGAAACAAAAAGAGTCGACTCAGAGTCAAATCAAAAAGCGGAATCAGAAAGAGTCACATTAAAAAGAATTGAATAAAAAAGAGTCGAATCAAAAAGTCGAATGAAAAAGAGTAGAATCAGAAAGAGTAGAAACAGAAAGAGTCAAATCAAAAAGAACTGAATCAAGAGTCGAATGAAAAAGAGTCAAATAAAAAAGTCGAATCAGAAAGAGTCAAATCAAAAAGAATTGAATAAAAAGTCAAATCAAAAATAGTTGAATAAAAAATAGTTGAATCAGAGAGTCGAATCAAAAAGAGTCGAATCAAAAAGAGTAGAATCAGAAAGAGTAGAAACAGAAGGAGTTGAATCAAAAAGAGTCAAATAAAAAAGAGTCGAATAAAAAAGAGTCAAATAAAGAGTCAAATCAAAAAGAGTCGAATTCAAAAGAGTCGAATCAAAAAGAATCACAAAGTCAAATCAAAAAGAGTCGAATCAGAAAAGAGCCGAATCAAAAAGAGCCAAAAAAAAAGTTTTAAAAAAAGGGAAACCCGAACATTTCCCAGGGTTGGGAGCCGTGGCTGAACTCGTTCCCAGAGGGGTGTGTAAATATGGGAATTTCGGGGAGTTCCTGGCTTAGGGTGAGCTGCATTGATGGGTTCAGGGCATTTTTGGGAATGAGAACTCTGTTCTGGGTTTGAAGAGGAGGCCACAGGAGGAAAAAAAAAACCCAAACCCACGGAGCACCAGAAGGAGGCAAATCTGCGCTCTCCTTGCGTTTATTCCATGGATATTGCACCATTTATTGTCCCAGACAAATTCCTCTGCTGGGAATCGGAACAACAGGGATGAGTGTGCTGATCTTCCATCTCGGCAGGAAACGTTCCCAGATTAATCAACGTGTCCGGCACCGGAGAAAAACAGATTTATTTTTTGGGGTTTTCTCGGGGGTTTTATGGATTTTCCTCTCACTCTGATGACGGGGAGGTGGAAAAATGAGGAAATTAAAATCTTTTCCTCGGAATGGGGCAGAGCCAAGAGCCAGATCCAGGATTTCCCTGGAAGTTCCCGTCAGCTGCTTCGCAAGGAACCCGAGGAATGCAAATGTTGGGAAAAGGGGATCAAATAAATTCTGGTTTTCTATGTTGAAAGAACAGAATTTAAAAGCACCTGGATTTATCATTTTTTTCTGTGTTATTCTCCACTCTGAGCCCAGGGAACAGGATTTCCCTGCCTGAATCCCACACGGAGCACCCAGCTTGGGTTTTCCCCAGATGGAATTTTCGGGAATGACGAGTGAAATAAAATCGTTGTGACAAAGGAGAAGTAAAACCACGAGCCGGACAAAGGCACCCTGGGCCAAGCAAGGGCTGGATTTATTTAAGTGATGACACGGCCTCATCACACCAGGTCTGATCCTGGATTTATTCCTGGGTTTATTGCTTGATATCCAGGGCCTGATCCTTCTCCAGCGGGGTATTCCCACAGGAATAGGAATTCCCAGCTGGATGAGGCGAGTTTGTGGCTGCTGTGGTTTTCCACCAGCTGCTGCCCCAGGGCTTTGCCATGGAATCGTGGAATCGTGGATGGCTTTGGGTGGGATTCATACAATCCCACCCCATTCCAACCCAAACACCTCCCACCACCCCAGGGTGCTCTGACCTTTCCTGGGACACTCCCAGGGATTCTCTGGGAATTCCAGCCCAGGCAGGAATTCCTTCCCAAGCTCCCCTTTCCCAGTGGGAATTCCATTCCCTGTGTCCTGTCCCTCCATCCCTTGTCCCCAGCCCCTCTCCAGTTCTCCTGGAGCCCCTTTAGGCTCTGGAAAGGGCTCTGAGCTCTCCCTGGATCTTTCCTTTCTCCAGGTGAACATTCCCAGCTCTCCCAGCAGCTCTGCTGGCTCCCTGTGCTTCCCAATCCCAAACTTCTCCAGGATAAACCCCCCCCAGAACGGATCAGCTCAGCTCCGAGGCGCACCAGATCCAGTACCAGGGTGGGAAAAAGGTCAGGGATCACAAAAATCCAGTTTTTTTTTCCCAGCTGATTCCCTGCCTAAGCCAGGGCTGGATCCAGCCACGCTCCTGTGGAAAAACTCCGGGGAAACAGAAGCGGAAAACGGAACCCGGGAAATGGTTTTCCAGGCAGCTCAGCCTCCAGCGTCACTCAGACACAAGCTGGAGTCAGTCTGGGAGACGAAACAAGGCCTGGAGCAAGGACAAGGACACGGAATCAGAGTGGGAAGAGACCTCAAAGCTCACCCCATTCCAAGCCCGGCACTTCCCACTGTCCCAGGCTGCTCCAAGCCCTGCCCAACCTGGCCCTGGGCACTTCCAGGGATCCAGGGGCAGCTCCAAGGCTCCTGTTGGATTTGTGGACCCATTCAATTTCTTTGGAGCGAGCCTCTGATGCTTCAGACGCTGAGAGAGAGGAAAAAACCCAACTCCCTGCAGGATCCGTGACCCAAAGGGCCAGGAAAACCATCCTGGCCGTCCTCAGCCAACCCAAAACGGGCTGAATTCCACCTTTTGTGGGAGGCTGATGGAAAACGTGGAGAAGGAACGTGGAGATGCGAGGCGTTCCGGCGAGGAGGGGGCTGAACAAACCACTCCAGGCAGGAGAAATAAACCACTCCTGGGTTATTATCCCCCGTCATCCTGAATGCAGAAACGGGAATGATTCACCAGCATTCCCGTTTGTTTGGTTTTTTTTCTCCCCCTCCCCACGCAGCCAATAAAGCCAAGGTCACCGCTGGAGGCTGCTCATCCCACCCCGAATTCCATCCCTTCACCCCCTCTGCACCTCTGACGTCAGAGCCGATAATTCTGCTCCCTGCTGGAGCTTCAAAACCCCCCCAGATCTCCCTGTTAATTCCCCAAAAGGCTCCCGAGCCGATTCCCCGAGTAATTAATTCCAAACGAGATAAGGGAGCGGCGGCGGCCGTTCTTCCCCCGCCCCTTTTCCCCTGTAAATCCCGATATTTAAAGGCTTAACCTTTCCCCATTCACAAACAGCTTTGGATGAAGTTTCTCCCGAAACAAAGGGAGTAGAAAATACCAACACGTGCCAGGCTTTAGGGGGAATTGTAGCCTTTTCTCGTGGGTTTGGTTTTTTCTTTTTTTTCTTTTTTTTTTTTAATTAGACACCTTAAAAGGTGTCTGGGGCTGATAAAACCCCTTCCGAGCCGTATCCTGCCAAGACAAATTGAATCCCGAAAATATTTGCTCCAGAGGCCACCATCCATAGCAGCTCCGGAGGTTTTCCATCAGCTCCAGGCTGAGTCAGGGCTAATCCACGTCTGCTCCGCAGGGAGAGGTGAAAGATGACCCAGGGAGGGCAGATCCCAAATTTCCCAGTGCCCCCAGGATGCAGAATATTCCAAATTGGAAGCAGGACCGACTTGAAAGCTCCTAAACCAATCCTTCTTGAAGTTTTCCCCCCTCGAGGCATTTCACAGGTTTTAGATAATTTAGATGGACGCTGAAGGAAAATTTAAATTTTGGGGTGTGGCCAACGGGCAAAGATTATGGCAGCAATTAATTTAAAAAAATTATATTTCAATTCAATTAAAGTTTAAAAAAAAAAAAAAAAAAAAAAAGGTCAGCTCAGCTCAGCTGAAACTCAAACCTGGAGGTTCCTATGGACTCCTCCACACCTTAAAATATCATTTCCCGTAACATTCCTCAATTTATGGGATATTAAAGAAATCCCGAGGATTTCTGCACAGTAAATAATTTCTTTCAAATCTCACCAAAAGCTTTCAGTGACATTGCAACTGCTGCCCAGGAAAAGTGGGATACAGGAAACCAAAAGCCAACCTCTGCTGGATCAGAGTTATCCCAGAATCATGGAATGGTTTGATCTGGGAGAAGATCCTCCCATCCCAAGGAGGTAACAGGAGATGGAATCGGGAGGGTGACACCCCTCAGTTTCAATATTTTCCCACTCCTGTGCCCTTGTAAAAACCTTTTTAAACCAGAAAACCCCTGAGTGACCCACGGGAAAGGCCTGAGGATTTGGGATGCCCACGGCCCCATCCCCAAATTCAGCATCAGCCAACATTTAAAGATTTAATCGGATTTTCCCCACCGTGCTTAGGGCACACAACAAACAGGAAACCCGCTCCAGAAACACCCCCCCAAAAAAAAAGCTGCAGCTCTCCAAAAGGGGAGAGAAAAAAAACCAAAAAACCAACCCCAAGGTGATTTCATGGGATTCCACTTGAACGCTTCACAGCCTGAAGATTCGCTGGCCACCTTTAATCTCCTGGCTCTCCAGGCGTCCAACTGCTGCAGGAGATACCGCGGATAAAAGCGGCAATTTTTGGAAGCAATTTCCTAAAACGTGCGGGATTTGTTCGGAGTAAAGGTCACCCGAACCCGTTTTTGAATGACCACGGAGACGGACCGCGCCCCCGGAACGGGCTCCTTCGCCGCAGGCCCCCTCCCTCAAGGCTGAAAAAAGAGATGATTAAATTCAAATTCTGAATAAGACGAGCATTATCTGAGCTCTCCATACTCCATCCCTTATCTCCATCAGCGGGATTATTTATAGCCGTGAATGCTGGTGGCACTTGAAAGCTCCTGCCTTGAGTGACACTTCCCTCTCCGCGGGGAAGGAACAATCACTTAGCGCTTTAATTACGTGCATTAACAGCAGCGCCAAAAAAACCGGCCGGCTCCATTTTCCCCTCCTCCGATTTGCACTTTTTTTTATTTTAATTTTTTTTTTTTTTCCCCTCCCTTCCCCCGCCCCGCCGTCAATGCCGGGCTAATTAAAACCCCAGGGCTAATTAAAACCCCAGCGATAGGATCTGCGGGGCTCAGACAATGGCCCAGTGACCGAGAAATGCGGATTCCAGGGTGCCTTTGCCGTGCCTTTGGAGGCAGCCTGGGAACACCCACGGCTCTCTCGGCACCTGGCAGGCTGAAAATGGACATTTTTACAAAAAAAAAATAAAAATAAAGTCGCTCAACTCCGGGATCTTTCAAGGATGTTTGGCCTCAGAGTCGGTGTTTTCAGAAGAGAAGGCAGGGAATTGATCTGGGTGGGTTTTGTTTTTTTTTAATGGAGGTGGGAAGTTGATTTTGTACTGTTTGATCGTTATTTCCACCCTCCAAGAGCTTCCTGCCCACTCCGATGTTTCTGCTGATATTCCCTCAAGGAGCGCGACTCCAGAGGGGGAAAAGCCTCAAGATACACACGGGGAGGATCGCGTTGGATATTGGGAATAATTATCGGGAATAAAAAAGAGTTTTCCAGCCCTGGGCAGTGGTGGAGTCCCCATCCCACAGGGATTTACATCCCTGGATCCATGGTGGAGTCTCCATCCCACAGGGATTGAAAATCCATGGATCCATGGTGGACTCCCCATCCCACAGGGATTTAAATCCATGGATCCACGGTGGAGTCCCCATCCCTGCAGGGATTGAAAAATCCATGGATCCATGGTGGAGTCCTCATCCCTGCAGGGATTTACATCCATGGATCCATGGTGGACTCCCCATCCCACAGGGATTTAAATCCCTGGATCCATGGTGGAGTCCCCATCCCACAGGGATTTAAATCCCTGGATCCATGGTGGAGTCCCCATCCCACAGGGATTGAAAATCCATGGATCCACGGTGGAGTCCCCATCCCACAGGGATTTACATCCCTGGATCCATGGTGGAGTCCCCATCCCACAGGGATTGAAAATCCATGGATCCATGGTGGAGTCCCCATCCCACAGGGATTGAAAATCCATGGATCCATGGTGGAGTCCCCATCCCACAGGGATTGAAAATCCATGGATCCATGGTGGAGTCTCCATCCCACAGGGATTTACATCCATGGATCCACGGTGGAGTCCCCATCCCACAGGGATTTACATCCCTGGATCCATGGTGGACTCCCCATCCCACAGGGATTGAAAATCCATGGATTCACGGTGGAGTCCCCATCCCTGCAGGGATTTACATCCATGGATCCATGGTGGAGTCCCCATCCCACAGGGATTGAAAATCCCTGGATCCATGGTGGAGTCCCCATCCCACAGGGATTTACATCCCTGGATCCATGGTGGAGTCCCCATCCCACAGGGATTTACATCCCTGGATCCATGGTGGAGTCCCCATCCCACAGGGATTGAAAATCCATGGATCCATGGTGGAGTCCCCATCCCACAGGGATTTAAATCCATGGATCCATGGTGGAGTCCCCATCCCACAGGGATTTACATCCATGTGGATTTGGGGGCTCATGGATCCACGGTGGAGTCCCCATCCCACAGGGATTTAAATCCATGGATCCACGGTGGAGTCCCCATCCCTGCAGGGATTTAAATCCCTGGATCCATGGTGGAGTCCCCATCCCACAGGGATTTAAATCCATGGATTCATGGTGGAGTCCCCATCCCACAGGGATTTAAATCCATGGATCCACGGTGGAGTCCCCATCCCACAGGGATTGAAAATCCATGGATCCAGAGTGGCCTTGGCAGTGCTGGGAATGGTTGGATTCCATGATCTCCAGGGGCTTTTCCGACCTGAACAATCCCAAATCCCCTCCTCCTGATGTCTGAACTCACGGCATAACATCCCATGGATGCGACCGAGGGGAGAAACTCCTAAAGACCAAAAAAATTCCCATCTCCTGTGAAATATTCCGTGACCAGGGGAGGGAGGACAATATTCCAGGGAATTGCTGCAGCTTCCCTGACTGTCCACAGCCACACAAACCCCAAATTTTCCCGTTATGGAAACCACCAAGCCGAGGAAAGAAGTGACAGGAAAAGCACAAATCCTCCGAGGGTCACCCACACCTAAAACCCCGCGGATTGTCCTGGAATTTCCCGAGTTTTGAGCGTCAGAGAGGAAAACCTTGGAGCAGCGGGAAGCTTCTCCACCTCCTCCCTTTCCCCAGCAGCCTCAAAATCCTCAAATCCTCGGATCAAAGGGACCTTTTTCCAGGTGAATCCTCACCAAGGTGAATCCTCACCAAGGTGAATCCTCCCCAGCTCCAGAGCATTTCCCACATTAATCCCAGGAATGGTTCAGGCTCCTGCCTCCCATCCCAGCCCTTCCCACGGTTTGTTTTCCCCCCTGGAATATCGGGATCCAGCCCTTCTTTCCAAAACTAGGAGAAAACGACCCCAATGACCAGGAGAGAGGCGGGAAAAGCTCCTGGAGCAGGAGCAGGCTGACCTTGGAGCCCCAGACAGATCTCTCCAGATTGTGCTCAGTGCCCCGAGCAGCCCCATCTGCACCGGTGGTGCAGGTGCTCGGAGCCAGCCTCCATCCATCCTGGAAAAACCCGGGAGAATTCCTCCATCAATCTGCTCTCCAGTTCCACCTTCGCTTTTTTTTTTTTTCCTCAGTGCGTGACTCTCGGTTTTCCATTTATTTTCTTTTTTCTTTCTCTTTTTTTTTTTTCCTTTGGGAGGGTCAGTGTTGCCCTCAGGCTCAGCACAGGAAATAAAAGTGTTTTTCATTCGTCTTGAACGCTGATCTCTCAAAAGTCTCCTCTCTCCCTCCTCAAAAAAAAAAAAAACAACCCAAAACCCAGAAACTCCATCCTGGTTTTGATAACCCAACCCTCCTTCATCAGGAGGATCGAATCAACCCCGTGCTCTGCCCCCCGCTTCACTCAGCCCCCCCAAAATGCTCACAGCAAAACCATTCTGCTTTTTTAACTTAAAAAAAAAAAAAATAAAATTAAAAATACAAACCCACGTAAAACCACAGTCAAGCCCTCAAAAATACAAATCCACTCGTGGTGACTTCACTCAGTAGCCGATGGTGATCTGCACTAAAATATGTATTTTACTGAGTGATGCTCTCTTTGCCTAACTGCCTGGGGAATTTGCACTCTTTATCCCTCCGTTCCTTTATTTTTGGCTGCCTGTTCCCAGCCATATGTTTGTTATTGACTTCAGCAGCAAGGGGCCTCAGCGAAAAAAAAAAATAAAAAAATCCAGAAAACGATTTCTGAATGGTTTTAAAAAGAAAAAAAATTAAAAAATTTTAAAATCTGGCTGTTTCTGGTGTAAAAAAAAGCCCCAGAACAGAGAGTGGCTGAATGAGCCTGAGCAACCCACGGGGTCTGGGGGGGATGAAGAAATCAACGCTCAGTTTCAGGTGGAAAAAAGGGTCAAAACTGCTCCTTTTTTATTGAGCAGGAGGTTTTTGTGAATGGGAGGCAGTGATTGGTGTTACTGTAGCTCTGTGCACGGCAGGAAAATGGGTGTGAAGGGAAAAAAACCCAAAAAAAGCTGATTTTTTTAGGGATAAAGGCGGCGGAATAAAAACCCACGAGCTTTTCCCACGCTGCCATTGGAGTTTTGGGAATGGTTTGGGTGGGAAGAGACTTGAAAGATGATCCCATTCCAACCCCAACACCGTGTCCAGGTTGATCCAGCCTGGCCTGGGACATTCCCAGGGATCCAAGGGCAGCCACGGCTTCTCTGGGAATTCCTCCCCAACCCCTCACAACCCTCACAGGGAAGAATTCCTCCTTTAGATGCCGCCCAAATTCCCCCTTTTCCCATCTGAAGCCATTCCCTGGCTCCTGGCCATCCATCCTTTTCCCAAATCCCAGCTCTCCTGGAGCCCCTTTATGCTCTGGAAGCTGCTCCAAGGATTCCCTGGATCATTTTTTTTTTTTTTCTCCAGTTGGACATTCCCAGCTCTCCCAGTCTGTTCTTCCCACAATATCCCGGATTTTTCTGTTTCCGTGCAACAAATATATTTATAAAACATAAACCCCAATCCTTGGCCTTTCCTGATTTAAACCCGACCCTGAAGAATTCCTGAGCCCACAATTCTGCAGAAGTGGGGCACGGACTGGAATCTTTCCGTAGGTGTTTTATCCCACAGAAACACGAGGAAAATTGGGTGGGAAAAAAAGAGTTTCCAGAAAAAAGCCAAGCTCCTCATTAACATAAAAATTACCCCGGTCACAGTTCACGGAACCGTAATTGTTTCTGAAGCCAGGAGGCTTTTTTCCAGAGCAGGAATATTTTTTTCCTGAAGATTTCCAGCAGTTCCAGGGAACTGCATTAAACACCTTCTCTCTCGTGGATGTGCCCAGCAAAAAAAAAAAAAAAAAATTAAATTTAAAAAAGAGGGAAAAAACTGCATTTTCAGACACAAACCCACCTGCAAACCACAGCTTTTTCAGTGAGATGTTTAGAAGGGACTGAAAGGAAAATCGTTTAGCCCACTAAACACTTCAGAGCTATATTTAAAAACACGGGGAAGTGCCTTCCCAGAGGAGCAAAAAAATCAATGCAGATCAGCACTTTAAGTGTCTTTTATTACAGTTATTAAAAGCCCCTGATAGAGGTGCAATATTTTAGTTTCATTACGGATTTCATCTCCTTGAGAAAAAAACCAGAGCTCACAGGAAAAGTGAGACCTTATTTACAGCTGGAAATGTTTGAAGTTTTGAGGTAAAGTCACTTTTTTTTTGGGAAAAGGAAGAAGCTCAGATCATTCCACCCTCATTTTCCTCTCAGATTATTTCACCTTCAGATTATTCCAGCCTCATTTTCCCCCTCAGATAATTTCATCCTCAATTTCCCCTCGGATTATTTCAGTCTCGTTTTTCCCTCTCCGATAAATTTCGCCCCCGTTTCTCCCTTCAGATTATTTCACTCTTATTTTCCCCCTCAGATTATTTCATCCTCATTTTCCCCCAGATTATTTAATCCTTATTTCCTCCCTCAAATTATTTCATCCTCATTTCCCCCTCAAATTATTTCACTATTATTTTCCCCAAAATTATTTAATCCTCATCTCCCCCTCAAATTATTTTACTCTCATTTCCCCCAGATTATTTAATCCTCATTTCCCCCCTCAAACTATTTCACTACCATTTTCCTTCAGATTATTCCACCCTCATTTTGCCCCACAGATTTTTTCATCCTCATTTTCCCCTCAGATTATTTAATCCTCATCTCCCCTTCAAATTATTTCACTCTCATTTTCCCCCATTTTTTAATCTTCATTTTCCCCCTCAGATTATTCCATCCTCATTTTCCCCTCAGATTATTTAATCCTCATTTCCCCCCTCAAATTATTTCACTATTATTTTCCCCTCAAATTATTTCACTCTCATTTTCCCCCAGATTATTTCATCCTCATTTTCCCCCTAAGATTATTTCACCTTTAGATAATTTCACCCTTTTTTTTTCTCGGATTATTTCATCCTCATTTTTCCCTCTAAAAATTCTTTTTTTTTTTTTTCTCAGATTATTTCATCCTTATTTTCCCCTTAAGATTATTTCACTTTTAGATCATTTCACCCTCTTTTTTTTCTTTTTTCCCTTGGATTATTTAATCCTCATTTTTCCCCTCTAAAAAATCCCTTTTTTTTTTTCTCAGATTATTTCATCCTCATTTTTCCCTCTAAGATTATTTCACCTTTAGATAATTTCACCCTCCTTTTTTTTTTTTTCCCCTTGGATTATTTAATCCTCATTTTTCCCCTCTAAAAAATCCTTTTTTTTTTTCCCCTCGGATTATTTAATTCTCCTTTTTCCTCTAAGATTATTTCACTTTTAGATAATTTCACCCTCTTTTTTCTTTTTTCTCGGATTATTTCATCCTAATTTTTCCCTCTAAAAATCCTTTTTTTTTCTCAGATTATTTCATCCTCATTTTCCCCTAAGATTATTTCACTTTTAGATCATTTCACCCTCTTTTTTTTTCTTTTTTCTCAGATTATTTAATCCTCATTTTTCCCTCTAAAAATCCTTTTTTTTTTTTTTCTCAGATTATTTCATCCTCATTTTTCCCTCTAAGATTATTTCACCTTTAGATAATTTCACCCTCTTTTCTTTTTTTTTTTTCCCTTGGATTATTTAATTCTCCTTTTTCCTCTAAGATTATTTCACTTTTAGATCATTTCATCCTTTTTTTTTTTCTCAGATTATTTCATCCTCATTTTCCCCCTAAGATTATTACACCTTTAGATAATTTCACCCTCCTTTTTTTTTTTCCCTTGGATTATTTAATCCTCATTTTTCCCCTCTAAAAAATCCCTTTTTTTTTCCCCCTCGGATTATTTAATTCTCCTTTTCCCCCTAAGATTATTTCACTTTTAGATCATTTCACCCTCTTTTTTTTTCTTTTTTCTCAGATTATTTAATCCTCATTTTTCCCTCTAAAAATCCTTTTTTTTTTTTCTCAGATTATTTCATCCTCATTTTTCCCTCTAAGATTATTTCACCTTTAGATAATTTCACCCTCTTTTCTTTTTTTTTTTTTCCCTTGGATTATTTAATTCTCCTTTTTCCTCTAAGATTATTACACCTTTAGATAATTTCACCCTCCTTTTTTTTTTTTCCCTTGGATTATTTAATCCTCATTTTTCCCCTCTAAAAAATCCCTTTTTTTTTTTCCCCTCGGATTATTTAATTCTCCTTTTTCCTCTAAGATTATTTCACTTTTAGATAATTTCACCCTCTTTTTTCTTTTTTCTCGGATTATTTCATCCTAATTTTTCCCTCTAAAAATCCTTTTTTTTTCTCAGATTATTTCATCCTCATTTTCCCCTAAGATTATTTCACTTTTAGATCATTTCACCCTCTTTTTTTTCTTTTTTCCCTTGGATTATTTAATCCTCATTTTTCCCTCTAAAAATCCTTTTTTTTCCTTTTTCTCGGATTATTTCATCCTCATTTCTCCCTCTAAGATTATTTCACCTTTAGATAATTTCACCCTCTTTTCTTCCCCCCCCCCCTCGGATTATTTAATTCTCCTTTTTCCCCTAAGATTATTTCACTTTTAGATCATTTCACCCTCTTTTTTTTCTCTGTCGGATTATTTCATCCTCATTTTTCCCTCTAAAAATCCTTTTTTTTTCTTGGATTATTTAATCCTCATTTTCCCCTTAAGATTATTTCACCTTTAGATAATTTCACCCTCTTTTCTTTTTTTTTTTCCCCTCGGATTATTTAATTCTCCTTTTTCCTCTAAGATTATTTCACTTTTAGATAATTTCACCCTCTTTTTTTTTTTTTTCTCAGATTATTTCATCCTCATTTTTCCCTCTAAAAATCTTTTTTTTTTTTTCCCCTCGGATTATTTCATCCTCATTTTTTTCCTCTAAAAATCCTTTTTTTTCTCGGATCATTTCACCCTCCTTTTCCCCTCCCTCATGTTCTGCACGCCCAAGGAGGTCTCTGCATCACCCGGATCCCAGATGCATCAGGCCTGCCACTAAAATTAGCTCATTTCTCAGAAATTGCTTATTTTGCAATTCCTCCAGAAATTTAAAAAAAAAAAAAAAAAAAAATTCCCATCTTGACACATGACTAAGAGAAGGAATTTTTTCGGGCTGAACTCATCCAGTGATTGTGTTTTATTTAAAGAACTCAGGAGCGGCTCTGCAGATGCGGATTTAAAAAATCTTTTTTAAATTTATTCAGCTTTTTTAAAAAACAGCTGAATACTCATCCCCATCAAATGGCCCTGGCCTTGGGGGGTTTTGCCCTCATCATTTTATTTATGTGAGGCTTTAGATGGACAAACGAGATCTCCTCAAGGGATAAAAAAAATAACTTTTTTATCAGCTGAGGGTCCATCTGATGTTTCTGGGCAGACCTCAGCAGCTCCTGTGACACTTCAAACTCCCGATCTTCCGCCTCCTTTCCCTGTTTTTCCCCTTTTCCCCAGATTTATTTCACCTCTGAGGGTCTCTCTGAGGTGGGCCCAGAGCCAGGAGGATGAGCACCAATAAATTTCACTCTCATTTTGCCCCCCAGATTATTTAATCCTCATTTCCCCCTCAAATTATTTCACTCTCATTTTCCCCAGATTATTTAATCCTCATTTCCCCCCTCAAATTATTTCACTCTCATTTTCCCCCAGATTTTTTTTATCTTCATTTTCCCCTTCAGATTATTCCATCCTCATTTTCCTCTCAGATTATTTCACTCTCATTTCCCCCTCAGATTATTTCACTCTCATTTTCCCTCAGATTATTTTATCCTCATTTTCCCCCTCAGATTATTTCACTATTATTTTCCCCTCAAATTATTTCACTCTCATTTTCCCCCAGATTATTTAATCCTCATTTCCCCCCTCAAATTATTTCACTCTCATTTTCCCCCAGATTTTTTTTATCTTCATTTTCCCCCTCAGATTATTCCATCCTCATTTTCCTCTCAGATTATTTAATCCTCATTTTCCCCCTCAGATTATTTCACTCTCATGTTTCCCCTCGCATAACTTCACCCTCATTTTCCTCTCGGATTATTTCACCCTCGGATTATTTCACTCTCATTTTCCCCCCTCAGATTATTCTTCCTGATCTTTTTTCCCCTAAAATCATTTCACTCACATTTTTCCCCCCTAAGACAATTTCACCTTCATTTTTCCCTTGGATTATTTCATCCTCATTTTCCCCCTAAGATTATTTCACCTTTAGATAATTCCACCCTTTTTTTTTTTCTCGGATTATTTCATCCTCATTTTTCCCCTCTAAAAAAATCCCCCCCCCCTTTTTTTTTTTTTTTTTTCTCAGATTATTTCATCCTCATTTTCCCCCTAAGATTATTTCACTTTTAGATAATTTCACCCTCTTTTTTTTTTTTTTTTCTCAGGAATTAACACCGGGAATTCAAAGTTTTGGAGTTTTTTTGGGTTTTTTTTAAATTAATTTAACTTTTTTTCGCTCCAATCCCAAGTTCTGCTTGGGAAATGTGCTTCATTAACCCTCCCAAGCATTTTCCCCCTTCCCAGAGGCACCTCATCCCTCTCCTTGGGGCCGAGGAGCCGAGCGTTCCCGGCGTTCCGCAGGATGAGGTGTAACAATCCCATTATTCCCGCTGAGCCCTTGATTTATCCCAACCATTATTCTAATTATTTTCTCCGACCTCCTGCCTCGTGAGGCTCTGCCTGGCTTTGGGAAGAGGAGGTTTTTTTGGGTTTTTTTTTAAAGTGTTTGTGTCCGTCGATGTTTTCCGGGCGTTTTCCACGGCTGTGGGATTGGGGTGGAAAAGACCTGGAGGAGCAGGAGGAGGGAAATCCTCTGAGGATATAAAAAGAATCAATGAGCAGGGGGAGGAGGTGGAGGAATAGGAGGAAAAAAAAAAAAAACCAGCACAGTGGAAGTGGGACACAAGCTCAGGGTGAAAAAGAGAAAATTTCACACTGGAGGGCGGGGAAAAAAAAAAGCCACTTTCTGGGAAAAATCATGGAATTGGAGAATCCTGGGATTATTTGGGATGGAAGGGACTTTAAAGCTCATCCCACTCCCATGGGCAGGGACACCTTCCACTATCCTAGTTGCTCCAAACCCTGGACAGGGACACTTCCAGGATGGAATCCACAGGGACGGAATCCACAAGGACTGAATCCATAACCTCTCCGGGCGAAAAAAAAAAAAAATAGTAATAATAATAAAAAAATAATTTACGGACGACACATTCTGAATGACTGCCAACAGCCCCAGCTGCTGAGCAGACACAAAAAGCCTGGAGGAGCTGCCACAGTCGCTGCTGGGACAGACACTGCGGGAGGAGCAGCAGGAGGAGCCGGGAGATGGATGAGGTGGGAAAAGGGACGGCAGGAACTGAAGTTTTCAGGCCAAGGTCAGCACCATCAGCACTTATTCCCATCCCAGGAGAAACCTCGGGATTTATGATTTCAACGGAAGGTGCTCAGGACTCCTCAAGTCAGCTGGGTTCCTTTGTGCCTGACCTTTTCCCGAGCTGGGATGCAGCTGGAGAGGAGGAGGACAAGCAGGAAAAGGAGTGGTTTTGTCCAAATTACCTCAAAAACGAAGGTTTACGGAGATCCCTGGAAAGCCACGGGTCTGTTGTCCCAAAAAGAGGAAGGATTGGAGAGCTGGGAGTGTTCACATGGAGAAGGGAAGGATCCAGGGAGAGCTCAGAGCCTTTTCCAGAGCCTAAAGGGGCTCCAGGAGAGCTGGAGAGGGACTGGGGACAAGGGATGGAGGGACAGGAGACAGGGAATGGAATTCCCACTGGGAAAGGGGAGCTTGGGAAGGAATTCCTGCCTGGGAGGGTGGGAAGAGGCTGGGCTGGAATTCCCAGAGAAGCTGTGGTGATCCCTGGAAGTGTCCAAGGAAAGGCTGGAGCAGCCCAGGATCAGGGAAGGTGTCGGGGTTGGGATGGGATTGAAGGGCCGTGGATCCCAAATCCCAAACCATTCCGGGATTCTGGGATCAAGGATCCATCCTGAGGGGTTTTTATGGAATTTGGGGGTGGAAAAGGGAAGGGAGACCCTTTCTGAAAGGGAATTTCCAAAATTCCTTCTCAGAGAGGAGTCGGGATGGATCCAATCCCAGGCCGGGAGAGCTGGGAATGAATTCCCTGGGAAATCGGGACCTTGGGGTGGGATTTGGGAAGGAATTCCTGGCTAGGAGGGTGGGGAGGGGCTGGGCTGGAATTCCCAGAGAAGCTGTGGTGATCCCTGGATCCCTGGGAGTGTCCAAGGAAAGGCTGGAGCAGCCCAGGATCAGGGAAGGTGTCGGGGTTGGGATGGGATTGAAGGGCCGTGGATCCCAAATCCCAAACCATTCCGGGATTCTGGGATCAAGGACACTCAGGATCCATCCCGAGGGGTTTTTATGGGATTTGGGGTTGGAAAAGGGAAGGGAGACCCTTCCTGGAGTCCCCAATTCCCAGGGAATTCCCAAAATTCCTTCTCAGAGAGGAGTCAGGCTGGGGCTGGATCCAATCCCGGGGCTGGGAATTGAGGGAATTCCCTGGAAAAGGGGATTTTGGGGTGGGATTTGGGAAGGAATTCCAGGCTGGGCTGGAATTCCCAGAGAATCCCTGCGAGTGTCCAAGGAAAAGCTGGAGCACCCTGGGACTGGAATGGGGACGGGATTGAAGACCCCCAAATCCCATCCCAAACCATTCCAGGATTCCGGGATTGCCAGGAGGAGACGCCTCCCCTCGGCTCCTGCTGAGTTTTATTAATGTTGTAATAAAATGTTTAAATATTTACCAGCCTGGACTAACATTTGCACAGCCCAAGACGTAAACAAGAGTTGTTTTATCAGCCCCAAACCAGGATGTGAAATTTTAAGGCAGGAAACAAGAGTCTGAACTCTCCGGCTGAATCCTTGGGAATGAAGGAATTTCATTTTTTTTTTTAGGAGTTTATGTGGATATTCACCAAGGCTCTGGGAAATAAATCGATAAATCTGGTTTGGGATTTTATTCTCTGGTATTGAAAAGGATTTTTTTTTTCTTTTAAATGAATTATAAAGCATTTAAAGGGGGATGAGAAAGGGGCAATGACCCTTTTTTCCTTCTGTTCCTCTTCCATCCTCAGCTCTTCTCCCCACTTTTATTTTAATTCCTCCTCTCCCAGTTCCAGCCTCATTCCCAAATTTCCTGCAGCCAATCAGGAGCATTTCTGGAAACTCTTTAACCACTCATCACCAATAAGCAGCAAAGGATAATTATTAATTGAATTAATTGCAAAATCTTGAATTAATTCCTCCCTCCTCAGTTTTCCACCTTGAAAACACCTCGGATTTTGGTCTCCTCTTTATTTGAACCTGGTTTGGCTCTTTCCATTTTTTTTGGGGGGGTCATTATTCCCATTTTTCCACCACAAATTCCAGCCCAATCCCACAGAACTCCATCAGATACCGAGGGAAGGATTCAAGGCTTTGCTGTGAAACAATTCCATGAAAATCCAGACTCAGGGCCACATTCTCCTTCCCAGAGCATGGTAAAAAAAAAATAAAAATTAAAAAAATAACCCAGGAGCAGCATCTGGAGCAGGAATTTGGAGTTTTGTGCTCAGCCCTTCCAGTCTCTCACCTTGGCCAAGAACCAAGACATTTCACTGAGGAAAAACTCAAGGAATTCCGCACAAAACCCCACCAAAAATTAAAAAAAAAGGTGTGTTTCAGGATTTCAGGATTCCCTCCCTGCCCTGTACAGCTGAATTTTCCCAGTTTTCCCCCCAGATGTGCCTTTTTTTTTGCTTTCTGCCTGTATTTTTAATCGATAGGTTTCATTATTACACTGCTATTTTTCAGTGGCAGACAGCACCCAGCCCAACCTCCCCCAGGAATCCACCCGGGATTCCTCTGTCACGACTCCAATTTCTGCACTGGTTTTTAAAAAAAAAACCAAAAAAAACCAACCCAATTTGACTCAGGAATGAAAAAAACAAAACAACCCAAACCTGAAAATCTACCCAAGTGGTTAAATCATTGCACCGTTCACACCATTTGCTCTTTATTCCTCTCATTTCCAATTTTCCCCAGGAATAATTTGATATTTCCTTCTAGATCCGTTGACAGAGAAATTGAACGGCGCCGAGCCAAAACGCTTTTGTGACACACACACAAACACTCTAATTTTGCAATTAATTACCTTCCAGAGAGGATCTTTTCAACTGGGAATTGTGTCCTACTCTAAACCCAAGAGGGAAAACCACCTTGGAAAAAAGCAGGAGCCCCAGGAAATAGGGGAAGAGCTGTTTTTCCACAGGGACCTGAGTGACTCAGCCTTGCATGAGACAGGGATATAATTTTCTGGATGAAGTAGTTCAACAAATCTCTTTCTTTTTTTTTTTTTTTGTTTTCACCTTCTCAAAAAAAAAAATTAAAGAGTTTTAAATTGTTTGTCCTTTGGAAATAAATCTGGTAACCGAGCAAAAATAACAAAAAAAAAAAAAATTTAAAAAAAGGAAGTTTTCCATGGGAAAAAAAATGGAATTGCTGGGTTTTTTGAGGGAATACTCACATAAAACTGGTCCATGTCTCTCTCCAGCCCCATGTTGGGCAGGTCTGGCATCATGTGGGCCACCACCTTAAATCCAGCATCCTTGGCCAGGTGGAAGGACTCACACACGGCTTTCACGGTGTGACCCCTGGGAAGGGAGGGGAAAAGGGTCAGGAAAAGGCAGGAAAAGGCAGGAAAAGGCAATTTTGTGACGTTTAATTGGGATTATCCCTATAAAAGGCTGAGTTTGGAGGTAAAACTGGACCTAAAAGGGGCTGGTGAAATACTGAAATTGTTCATTCCACGGGAAAGGAGCACACAGCCTTCACAGTGTGTGATAAGAGAAGGAAAAAGGGTCAGGAAAAGGCAGGAAAAGGCAGGAAAAGTCAGGAAAAGGCATTTTTGTGACGTTCAATTGGGATTATCCTTCTGGGAGTCTGAGTTTGGAGGTAAAACTGAGCCTAAAAAGGGGTTGGTGAAATACTGAAAGATGGGAAAGGTTCATGGTGTGACCCCTGGGAAGGGAGGGAAAAAGGGTCAGGAAAAGGCAGGAAAAGGCAGAAAAAGCCATTTTTGCCATGTTTAATTGGGATTATCCATCTGGGAGTCTGAGTTTGGAGGTAAAACTGAGCCTAAAAGGGGCTGGTGAAATATTGAAATTGTTCATTTCACAGGAAAGGAGCACACGGCCTTCACAGTGTGTGATAAGAGAAGGATCAGAGAGGGGAAAAGGGTCAGGAAAAGGCAGGAAAAGGCAGGAAAAGGCAGGAAAAAGCATTTTTGTGACGCTTAATTGGGATTATCCATCTGGGAGGCTGAGTTTGGAGGTAAAATTGAGCCTAAAATGGGTTGGTGAAATATTGAAATTGTTCATTTCACAGGAAAGGAGCACACGGCCTTCACAGTGTGTGATAAGAGAGGGAAAAAGGGTCAGGAAAAGGGTCAGGAAAAGGGTCAGGAAAAGCCATTTTTGCCACATTTAATTGAGATTATCCCTATAAAAGGCTGAGTTTGGAGGTAAAACTGGGCCTAAAAGGGGTTGGTTAAATACTGAAAGATGGGAAAGGTTCATGGTGTGACCCCTGGGAAGGGAGGGAAAAAGGGTCAGGAAAAGGCAGGAAAAGCCATTTTTGCCATGTTTAATTGGGATTATCCCTATAAAAGGCTGAGTTTGGGGGTAAAACTGGGCCTAAAAGGGGTTGGTGAAATATTGAAATTGTTCATTTCACGGGAAAGGAGCACACGGCCTTCACAGTGTGTGATAAGAGAAGGAAAAAGGGTCAGGAAAAGGCAGAAAAAGGCAGGAAAAGGCAAGAAAAGTCAGGAAAAGTAAATTTTGCCACATTTAATTGAGATTATCCCTATAAAAGGCTGAGTTTGGAGGTAAAACTGGACCTAAAAAGGGGTTGGTGAAATACTGAAATTGTTCATTTAATGGAAAAGGAGCACACGGCCTTCACAGTGTGTGATAAGAGAAGGATCAGAGAGGGAAAGAGTCAAGAAAATGCAGGAAAAGGCAGGAAAAACCATTTTTGCCACGTTTAACTGGGATTATCCATCTGGGAGGCTGAGTTTGGAGGTAAAACTGGGACTAAAAATGGGTTGGTTAAATACTGAAAGATGGGAAAGGTTCATGGTGTGACCCCTGGGAAGGGAGGAAAAAGGGTCAGGAAAAGGCAGGAAAAGTCAGGAAAAGGCAGGAAAAGGCATTTTTGCCACATTTAATTGGGATTATCCCCATAGAAGGCTGAGTTTGGAGGTAAAACTGGGCCTAAAATGGGCTGGTGAAATATTGAAATTGTTCATTTAATGGGAAAGGAGCACACGGCCTTCACGGTGTGGGATAAGAGAAGGATCAGAGAGGGAAAAAGGGTCAGGAAAAGGGTCAGGAAAAGGCAGGAAAAGGCAATTTTGCCACATTTAATTGAGATTATCCCTATAAAAGGCTGAGTTTGGTGGTAAAACTGGGCCTAAAAGGGGTTGGTGAAATACTGAAATTGTTCATTTCACGGGAAAGGAGCACACGGCCTTCACAGTGTGGGATAAGAGAAGGAAAAAGGGTCAGGAAAAGGGTCAGGAAAAGCCATTTTTGCCACATTTAATTGAGATTATCCCTATAAAAGGCTGAGTTTGGAGGTAAAACTGAGCCTAAAAAGGGGTTTGGTTAAATACTGAAAGATGGGAAAGGTTCATGGTGTGACCCCTGGGAAGGGAGGGGAAAAGGGTCAGGAAAAGGCAGGAAAAGCAAATTTTTGCCACATTTAATTGGGATTATCCCTATAAAAGGCTGAGTTTGGAGGTAAAACTGAGCCTAAAAGGGGCTGGTGAAATATTGAAATTGTTCATTTCACGGGAAAGGAGCACACGGCCTTCACAGTGTGTGATAAGAGAAGGAAAAAGGGTCAGGAAAAGGCAGGAAAAGGCAGGAAAAGGCAAGAAAAGTCAGGAAAAGTAAATTTTGCCACATTTAATTGAGATTATCCCTATAAAAGGCTGAGTTTGGTGGTAAAACTGGGCCTAAAAGGGGTTGGTGAAATACCGAAATTGTTCATTTCACAGGAAAGGAGCACACGGCCTTCACAGTGTGTGATAAGAGAAGGAAAAAGGGTCAGGAAAAGGCAGGAAAAGCCAATTTTTTGCCACATTTAATTGAGATTATCCCTATAAAAGGCTGAGTTTGGAGGTAAAACTGGACCTAAAAAGGGGTTGGTTAAATACTGAAAGATGGGAAAGGTTCACGGTGTGACCCCTGGGAAGGGAGGGAAAAAGGGTCAGGAAAAGGCAGGAAAAGCCATTTTTGCCACATTTAATTGGGATTATCCCTATAAAAGGCTGAATTTGGAGGTAAAACTGGGCCTAAAAGGGGCTGGTGAAATATTTGAAATTGTTCATTCCACGGGAAAGGAGCACACGGCCTTCACGGTGTGTGATAAGAGAAGGAAAAAGGGTCAGGAAAAGGCAGAAAAAGTCAGGAAAAGGCAGGAAAAGTCAGGAAAAGGCAGGAAAAGGCAGGAAAAGGCAATTTTGTAACGTTTAACTGGGATTATCCATCTGGGAGTCTGAGTTTGGAGGTAAAACTGGACCTAAAAAGGAGTTGGTTAAATACTGAAAGATGGGAAAGGTTCATGGTGTGACCCCTGGGAAGGGAGGAAAAAGGGTCAGGAAAAGCCAATTTTTTGCCACATTTAATTGAGATTATCCCTATAAAAGGCTGAGTTTGGAGGTAAAACTGGGCCTAAAAGGGGTTGGTGAAACATTGAAATTTTTAATCCCACAGGCTCCAAAGTCTCCTGGTTTTCCAGGCAGAAGAGAGGAATTTGGGAGATCTGCTGGAATGCAGTTTGGAAATCCAGGTTGGTGTCACTGCAGGGATGAGCTGTGCCCCTCAGAATAAACAGGGAATAAAACCAGCAGGAAAACAGAAAGGTTGGGAAGGAGGAAAATCAGCCAACCTGAAAAAATCACCCAAAAATCTCCTTGTTGGAGAAATGTAGAATTTGCCTGACTTTTGAGAGATGCCAAACTTGGGCTGGATCAGGATTCCAGGAGGATTTTTCCACACTGACACCAGCCCTGGATCTGCAGGAGCCTGGAGCCCAAAAAAAGGCTGAATTCCCACAGTTTTTGGGAGAAAATTCAGTTTTCCTCCCATCTCCACAGCTCCAACCAGGAGATTCCCACCACAGCACAACGACTTTCCCACAAAATCCTGGCTCTTTCCTACATTCTTGGACATTCCTGGGTGTTTTTGTTCTATTCCCAACTCCTGGAATTCCTGGCATTTAGATGAGCTCTGCAGGTGATTTTTTTTTTTTTTTTTGACTCCTCCAAATAAATCCCTCTGGATAAAAAATAAAAAAAAAAAGAAAAATATCCAATTCCCTTTGTCCATTCACCCTGAATTCTGACCCTCACAGAAACCAAACCAAATTTTTAAAAAATTTCAATTTAAATAGCTATTAAAAAACTCCCCATTTTTTTTTTAAAGGAAAATCTTTTCCTCTCTCTCTCTCTGCCAGAGGATTAAACCCCTTTCTGTGCAGCTTTAAACTCGGTTTTATTTATGATTTTTTCCCTTTTTTTTTTTTCCCCAGGAGTTTTTTTACAGCGTTTTTTCTGAGACTGTTCAAGGACAGCATCACTCAAGAACCTTTGAGTAGCCTGAGGGGAGCAAACGGGAGCTCTGCTTCATAAATAAAAATTATTTTCTTATTAGAACCGAGATCCGAGCTGCATCAATAACTTGATTATTTGATGCCTCGCTCCGTTCTTGAATATTTTTCTGCCTCACAGCCGCTGAAAAGCACTCAGAAACCTCACTAATGACTTATGGAACATAATAGAAAGTAATTTCCAAACAGTTACCCTAATTGGTTGTAATCTGACATTTTGCTACCAGCGAAATATTAAAAAGTTCCCGGCCCCAAAACACATCCCCCCACGCAAAAGCAGAGAGCGGGAGCAAAATGAGGTTGTTTCAACAGAGGGGAAATGAAAAAAAAACCTGGAATTTGCCTTTTCCTTAAAGTGGGAGGGTCGGTTTTTTTTTTGGGGGTGCTCCAAAAGTTGAGGAGACTTTTAGGAATTTTGCAAGGAGCCGCGGGAAGAGCCTTTAAAACTCGAATTTGAGGTGGGGAAGGAAAATAAAAAAGGGATTTTAGGAGGTGACGAGGAATTAATTGTTCAATGGACAGTTGTAATAATTCAGATTGAGACCCTGCCACATTCCCTGTGTGGATCCTTCCCTCTGGAATGCTCAGATATTCCGGGGAGGAAAGTTTTAAACCCCAAATAAACGGGATTTCCTTGGGTTTTGGGACCACGGCAGTGACACCCAGACCCCAAATTCCTTTGGGATTCCTCCTGGGAGCCTCTGAGAGGAAAATGCCCAAGGTTTTTTGGCTTTGCTTCGGTGCCTCCGAGGTGGGAATGAGCAGGAACGTGCCGTGCCCATGCAGCCAGAATCTGTGTGTCGTTACCTGTGATTATGGTAATTAAACAGCCCTGGGAGGCGACTGGAATGTGCAGTTGGAAGGAGCAGCTGGAGACAGTGCCAGGAGATGGGAAAAAAAGGGAAAAAAAGGGAAAAAAAATCTTTCTTTTTTAAAAAATAAAATCTCAGAATGATCAGGCTCGAAATAAATAAGTATTTGTTGGGATTGGTTTGTTAGGGGGAGGTGGGGTGAAGAAAATATCCTGCATTTTTCTGGAAAATGACAAGGAATGAAACCCTTTTTTTTTTTTTTATTTTTCCCAATCCCTAAGGGTTCTGTGTGCCTGGAATGGCTTTGGGGAATCTCTCAAGGGGCATTCAAGGCCAGTGTCACCTGTCCTGTCCCAAAAAAAGGCACCTGGAGGAGGGGAAAAAGGTGGGAAAGGCCCCAAAAATGACACATTTGTGATTTTTGGGGGACAGGAAAGTGGAGGCTCTTCCCAGGCAAATGTTCTACCTCCCAAAATGGAATTTATTGGGGGTGTCATTAGGAAAAGAGGTGCTCAACACGGGGAAAGAGTGGATATATTAAAATAAAATAAAATAAAATAAAATAAAATAAAATAAAATAAAATAAAATAAAATAAAAATGGATACATTTAAAAAAAAGGGGTGCAAAACACAGGGAAAGAATTATTACATTTCAAAAAAAAAAAAAAAAAAAAAGAGTGCAAAAGGGAAAGAACAGATACATTTAAAAAAAATAAAAAGAGTTGGACAATGCTGGGAAGACCCAAACAGATTAAAAACCCAAATGTACAAGAGAAGAAAAAGATCCAGGTCCCAACTAAAGCACGGCAATTCCCTTCTCTCCTGCTGAGGAATGGAACCACAAAATCCCAGTTTTTAGCCCCAAAAAAGCCCAAAGGGCTGCTGTGGTTCCTCAGTTTATCCTGGCAGATCCATGGCTGCCAAAGCAAGGAAATCAAAGGAATGTTCCAATGTTCTGGATGGGAGCTGGGCAGGGAAACGGGATGGAGGGTTCCAGAAGGATCCAGGGAATCCTCAGAGCCCCTTCCCGAGCCTCAAGGGGCACCAGGAGAGCTGGGATTTGGGACAAAGGGCTGCAGGGATGGGACACAGGGAATGGAATTCCCACTGGGAAAGGGGAGCTTGGGAAGGAATTCCTGGCTGGGCTGGAATTCCCAGTGGATCCCTCACAGTGTCCCTGGGTGGATTGGGATCACCCTGGGATCATGGGAAGTGTCCCTGGGATGGGATTGAAGGGCCGTGGATCCCAAATCCCAAACCATTCCGGGATTCTGGGATCAAGGACACTCAGGATCCATCCCGAGGGGTTTTTATGGGATTCGGGGATGGAAAAGGGAAGGGAGACCCTTCCTGGAGTCCCCAATTCCCAGCGAATTCCACAAAATTCCTTCCCAGAGAGGAGCTGGGGTGGGGCTGGATCCACTCCCGGGCTGGGAGAGCTGGGAATGTGCAGCTGGAGAACAGAAGGATCCAGGGAAATCCTGGAGCCTTTTCCAGAGGGAAGGGAGGGATGGAGAGGGGCTGGGGACAAGGGCTGGAGGGTCAGGAGCCAGGGAATGGAATTCCCACTGGGAAAGAGGAGCCTGGGCTGGGATCTTGGGAAGGAATTCCTGGGCTGGGCTGGAATTCCCAGAGAATCCCTGGAGCCCTGGCAGTGTCCAGGAAAGGTCAGAGCAGCCTGGGATCATGGCAGGTGTCAGGGATGGAATGGGATGGGACTGAAGGTCCATGAATCCCACCCAAACCAGTCTGGAATTCCAGGATTCCGTGGGGATGGGACGCCACCAGAGAAGGTGGAACCCCTGGGTGCAGGAATTGCTTTTCCAGAGGAAATCCTGCAATTTGGGATAGCGGAAAAATTCCGTGCCCGTGGAAGGGGTTGGAATGGGAGGAGCTTTAAGGTCCCAGAAGGAAGGGAGGGAAGAATTCCCACCCCAAATCCTTCCCTTCCTGACCTTTTCCCAGGACAGGGATGAAACCCCAGAGGGACAAGTGGGAAATTTCGGGAAAAATCATCCTTTTCCAGAGGAAAGGGACAGACAGAGAGGGACTGGGGAAAAGAGGTGGAGGGTCAGGAGCCAGGGAATGGAATTCCCACTGGGAAAGAGGAGCTCAGGCTCTAACTCCCAGAGAATCCCTGGGAGCACCCAAAGGCTTGGACGGACCCGCGAGGCGGCGGGGTCGGAACGGGCTGGGATTCGAGGTCCACCCCAGCCAGGATTCCCTGGAATGGCGTGTTCCCTCGCTCCCTGACCTGTTGGTGTCCCTGGCCACGTCCTCGTAGACGCTCTGGACGCCGATCTCCAGGCGGGTGCAGCCGTAGCTGAGCATGGAGCTGAGGTGCTGCCGCAGGCAATAATCCGGCCGCGTCTCGATGGTGATCCCCACGCACTTGGTCAGGCTCCTCTCCGAGTACCTGCAGGGGATAAAAAGCTTAAAAACAATCCCACCCCGCCCCGAAATCCACCAGGTTTGGGTTCAGAGTTTCTGGCGTTATCCAGGTGAGGGGTTTTTTTTTGAGCTTTAAAAAGGTTAAAATTCCCCGCGGCGTTTTGGCGGGGTGAGGCGCGGAAATGCGCGTTAACGCACGATCTGGGTTGTGTTAATTAATTGGGGTTGTAATTAGCGCGGTCTGGGGGTTGTTTCGGGTCTGTGGCAGCCTGGAGGGGACGCACAAGGAGATGCACCACAAAAAATAAATCCCACAGAATCCCTTTGGGAGCAGTTCCCAACCTCGCCGAAGGAGCCCAGCGAAAGCAGAATTCGTTGGTTTAGACTTTTTTTTCTCCTTTTTGTGCCCTTTATCGCTGGAAGTCTAACGAAGACTAATTACTCCAGCTGGTAAAAAAAGAAACAAAACCACTCCTGATGACAAATGGGAAGTCACTGCCCTGAGAGAGAGAGAGGGGGAAAAAGGAAAATAAAGAAAAAAACCCAAAAAACAACCCCGAACTGAAGTTCACAAAAGGAAACCATCGATCCCCACCACGGCCAGCGAGGAGAAAAATTCCTTTCCACAGGGGAATCAATTCCCTGGAGCATCTCCCCTGGACTCTCAGGTGGTTTTGTAAGAAAACTGCAGCCCGGATTTACAGCAGGAAGAGGGGGAGACTCTTTAGGACTGCGGAGAGAACCTGGATAAGTCCCAAGGCAGGATATTCCAGGGGACATCAGTCTCCTTAACGGCTCCAAAGGATGATTTTTGGGTGTTAATAGGAAATGCTGCTGACAAAAAAAAAAAAAAAAAAGGGGACACCTTGAGGGAGAGAGGGATGTTATTCCCAAACCCGCACGGCCAAATGGAAAGGATGACTAAGTTCAGCTCTTTATTAGGAGCCTGTAAAGATTCATCATCCCATTGCTGGAAATTTCCAAATGGAAATAAAAGCTCTCGGAGCAGCACGGAACACAATTTTCCCAACCCTCCAAAAAAAAAAAAAAATCCCCATCAAAAATCCCTCAAACCTCCAAAACAACAAAAAAAAACAGCAAAAAAAAAAAAAAAAATCCCCAAGCGGGCTCAGACTCATTAAAAAAATATTAACTCCCTTCAAACTGTTCAAATCTATATAAAGACTGAGATATTTGGAGGACGGGCTGTCAAGAGAAGCGTTTATAAAAAAACCCCCAAAAAACCCCCAAAAAACCCCAAATAAAAAGTACGTGAAAACATTTCCAAGTTTGTGGCTCACTAATCTGACAGCCCAACGGCACCAATTGTTTATCACGTCAGGGCAAACACTGCCAAAGTGTGATTCATTAACAGCAGACTCCCAAACACCCGCTCTGCAAGACGTGATCCGCAAAAATTAAGAGAGAGAAATTCGAGAGAAAGAGAGAAGAGGGAAAAAAAAGCAAAAAAAAGTCTTCAGGTAACTTGGGACAAATGGAACCTGCTGCTATTAACACCTAAAATCAGGGTAGAAATACAGAAGGCAGCTAAAAGTAATTAAATCGCCGTCGTTTTGCAGATGGAGGAAAGAGAAATTTGATTTTTTTTTTGGTTTCTTTCCTCCGCTCGCGAACTCCGAAGGTTCGCTTTGGATATTCAACGTTTTCTCCTGTCTGCAAAAGGAAAAAGTCTATTTCACTCAAAACCTGCCACCAAAGGCAGGGATCTCATTGGCTCAGAAGCCAAACACAAGAAATACCAGAAGTGGACACGAATTAAAAGCTTTATAAAGGATTTACATAACCTGCCATTTTCTGCAGGGAATTAAATATTATTATAAAGAGCGCCCATAAAAGCTTGAACTGGGTATTATTACCCAGCACAAAGCTGCATTATACGACTAAATCACATTAAATTTGGTATTTTAGTTTTAAAAAGTGATCTATCTGAGGCTGTTTTATATTCAATTTCCACGTTTCCCAGTGCCAGGGGTTGAGCTGTGAGACAGAACTCAGGGAGCTCGGAAGGGCAGGAAAAACTGGATGAGGGGCAACTCCTAAATATGGATTTACATCAGCACAGGCAGGGATTTAGGGGTTTTTTTTAAACCAAATTGTGAGGATCTCTTAAAGTATGGCCAAATCCAAGACACCAGGGGAAAAAAACCCCCAAAACCCACAGGAAAACTGATGTGTGCTTAGGAAAAACACCTTGATCAGTGGGAAAAGCTTCTGAATCCCAAAAATTCCAGAATGGTTTGGGCTGGAAGGGACCTTAAAGATTTTTTCAGACACTTTCCACTATCCCGAGTGGCTCTAACCTTGGCCTTGGACATTTCCAGGGATGAGGCAGCCACAGATTCCCTGAGAATTCCATTTCAGGGCCTCCCCACCCTCACAGGGAGGAATTCCTTCCCAATATCCCACCCAAACCTCCCCTTTCCCAGTGGGAAGCCATTCCCTGCCTTGTCCCTCTCCAAGTTCTCTGGATGAGCCAAGAATCCAGCAAAAATCCCCTCCAGGAATCTCCTGAATTTCAGGTTGTGCTGTCACGGAGGAAATCAGGGAGTCAGATCCAAGGAGTTTTGTCTCCCGTCCATCAATCCTTCCCAAAATCCCGGGAAGGTTTGGGTTTGAAGGGCCCTCAAAAGCTCATCCCAATATGCCAAATGCTCTCCGACTGGAATTCTTGCATCATCCCCACCTCTATTCTCAGCTCTCCTCCAGCTTTTTGCGGCCTTTTGCCTCCAAAAAAAGCCGCCCGCTCCGCAGCCGCGCCGTCACCGCATCCAGCTGGGACATGATTTGCCTATTCCCAGCCAATTTCCCACTATTTATGCAGCCAGGGGTAATTTGGTGGCTGAATCATACAGAAAGGCTCATGATTCTGTGACTTCAACCCGAAATATTTTTTTTTTTTTTTTTTTTGTCTTTCCAGAGATTTCGGTGCTGCTCAGAATAGAATCCTGCCCCGTTCCTAGAAAAACTGCCGGATGGTGTTTTTTTCCCCACCCCACTGCAGTTTACACAAATTGTGGATTTGTCCCTGATCTCCCCGGCTCCAGGATGGATGGATGGATGGATGGATGGATGGCTGCTGCCACGAGAAATGAGGGTTTGAACACGATTTTCAACACAAGCCCAGGGGCAGGAACAGCAGAATCCCATTAGAAACCAGCGGGGTCAGCGATAATCATTTCCTGCTTTGGAAATCCACGGAACGGGCGAAACCTTGTCCCTGCTCCAGGTCACGTCTCCTGCAGAATTTTTGGGGATGTTCCACGTTTCTGCCCGTCCCTGTGATCCCGGGAACAGGATCCAGGGGATTTGTGGTGGCAGTGGACACGGTGGATTTGGCAGCACTGGATCTCTAAAGGCAACAGCGCTCCAGCCACAGATCCGGCAGGAATCCCGTGGTTTTAGGAAGAGGGAATTGCCTCTCTCCAAGCAGGGAAATATGGGAAGTGGACATGGGACTGAAGGGAGGGATTTCAGGACACCCACACACAATAGGACAAGTCCTGACGAAGAATTCCTGATGGAACTTTACTAATTGGAGAGAGAAAACCTGGAGAGATTGGATGGATCCGAGCTGAGAGCTCCATCCGTGTCGAGGGAATTGTGGAATCCCGGAATTGTTGGAATTAATGGACTTTTCAATCCCATCCCATTCCAACCCAGACATCTCCCACGATCCCAGGGCACTCCAACCTTTTTTGGACACTCCCAGGGATTCTCTGGGAAATCCAGTGCAGCCTTGGGAATTCCTTCCCAAGATTCCCTTTCCCAGCTACACTGGGATTTTTCCCAAAATTTGGAGAGGAGCTTTTTCCCTGTGCAAATCCCACTTGTCCCTCTGGGGTTTCATCCCCGTCCTGGGAAAAGGTCAGGAAGGGAAGGATTTGGGGTGGGAATTCTTCCCTCCCTTCCTTCTGGGACCTTAAAGCTCCTCCCATTCCAACCCCTTCCACGGGCATGGAATTTTTCCGCTATCCCAAACTGCAGGATTTCCCCTGGAAAAGCAATTCCTGCACCCAGGGGTTCCACCTTCTCTGGTGGCTTCCCATCCTCACGGAATCCTGGAATTCCAGACTGGTTTGGGTGGGATTCATGGACCTTCAGTCCCATCCCATTCCATCCCTGACACCTGCCATGATCCCAGGCTGCTCTGACCTTTCCTGGACACTGCCAGGGATCCAGGGATTATTCGGGAATTCCAGCCCAGTCAGGAATTCCTTCTCAAGATCCCACCCCTGGCTCCCCTTTCCCAGTGGGAATTCCACTCCCTGGCTCCTGACCCTCCAGCCCTTGTCCCCAGCCCCTCTCCATCTCTCCCTTCCCTCTGGAAAAGGCTCCAGGATTTCCCTGGATCCTTCTGTTCTCCAGCTGCACATTCCCAGCTCTCCCAGCTCGGGAGTGGATCCAGCCCCACCCCAGCTCCTCTCCGGGATGGAATTTTGGGAATTCCCTGGGAATTGGGGACTCCAGGAAGGGTCTCCCTTCCCTTTTCCATCCCCAATCCCATCAAAACCCCTCGGGATGGATCCTGAGTGTCCTTGATCCCAGAATCCCGGAATGGTTTGGGATTTGGGATCCACAGACCCTCAATCCCATCCCAGGGACACTTCCCACGATCCCAGGGTGATCCAAATCCACCCTTGGACACTGTGAGGGATCCACTGGGAATTCCAGCCCAGCCAGGAATTCCTTCCCAAGCTCCCCTTTCCCAGTGGGAATTCCATTCCCTGTGTCCCATCCCTGCAGCCCTTTGTCCCAAATCCCAGCTCTCCTGGAGCCCCTTGAGGGGGCTCTGAGGATTCCCTGGATCCTTCTCCATGTGAACATTCCCAGCTCTCTCAGCCTGGCTCCACGGGAGACCAATTTTCCCTTCTGGAGCACCAACAAACCCCCTGGAATATTCCTCCTCCTCCCCTGGAGCAGGGAATTATTTGGCATTTTGTAAGCGCCGAGGATCCCCCGCATCATCCCAGGGATAATCAGGAACCAAGACGAGCGAACAGCACGAGACGAGAGAGGGGCAATTTTAATAATAGGCTGACCACAGAGGTTCATTATGCAAACGAGGCAGCTGCTAAGTCATGCAAATGAAGACCCGCAGAAGCCTTAAAAGATTTGTGCAGACAGATTTCAGCGAAGTCAGTGATTACAGAGCTGCCTGAAATAAAGGTGAGATAATCCATTTTAATCACCGCCCGATCTTTGCGGTGAATTTGCGGAGAATGCCGCTGCAATGAACAGCAGATCAGAACCTGCCTCTTGATAAACTCGTATTTTTTTAGATCTAAAAGGCAGCTACTCCTCGGCCAGACGCGGGGTGTCTGCTCCCTCAGAGAAAAACCAGCGCGGCTCTGGCACGGAACAGCTCCCTGAACAAAGCCTCTCCATTAAACTCTTGCTCTCCAGACAAAAGCCTCGTCAGCTGAGAGACCTGAAGATCAAAGACTCAATTATTTACAGCTTCCCAAATCCCCAGCCGGGATGGGGATGGCCGGGAGCCAGGCGGCGCCGGAGCAGCGCACGGAACTCCGGCCCCAAAGCAGGTGGAGCTCACACGGAGAACATCACACCCGGAAAACAATTCCTTGGTTTGCTCCCTTTGGAGAGGCAGAGGACAGAAAAAGGCCCTCAAATAAAAAAATTTAAAAGAGTAAGAAGAGGTGCAGGAAGCAGCAGAAGCTGCAAGAAGAAGAGGCTGAAAGGGTGAAGCGAAGCGATTGCCAGAAAATGTTTTAGGAAAGAAGGATCTAAACCAACTTAAAAAATTGCCTGCTGGACATTCCAGCGCTGCTCCATCCCTGGAAGTGTCCAAGGCCAGGCTGGTCCAGCGGAAGGTGTCCCTGCCCATGGCAGGGGGTGCGCTTTAAGGTCCCTTCCTGCCCAAACCATCCCATCATTGTGTGATTCCTGAACAAATCACACCAATGTTTGTGATGGTAATGGTTTGGATTGCAATGCCCATAAAAAGTGGTGCTCCAACCCCAAATCCAGCACGGTGAGTGGTCACCGCTGGGCAGGAGAAGACCCTGCTGCTCATCCCCCCTCGGCCTATCCCAGAAAAACCCTGGACAAAACCAAACCAGCAAAAACTCAGAACCACAGAATTATTTCAGTTTGGAAAGAGCCCCAGGATAATGGAAAAGCCATCTCTCAGCACTGCCAAGGCCACCGCTGGTCCGTGTCCCCAAAAGCCACATCCACAGGGATTTTTAAGCCCTCCAGGGATGGAGACTCCACCACTGCCCCGGGCAGCTGTGCCAGGGATGCACAGCCCTTTCCAGGCAGGAATTGTTCTCAATATCCAACCTGAACCTGTCCTAACACATCCTGAGGCCATTTCCTCTCATCCTGTCCCTGTTCCCTGGGAGAAATCCCGATCCCACCTGGCTGTCCCCTCCTGTCAGGGAATTCCAAAGAGGAAAATTCCCACTGGAGCCTCCTCTTCTCCAGGCTGAGCCCTTTTCCCAGCTCCCTCAGCTGCTCCTGGTGCTCCAAACCCTTCCCTGGACACGCTTCAGCCCCTCCACGTCCTTCTCTGAGGATAAAAATGTCCTTAGAGTCTCGTGCAAAGACTGGAATGTTTGGAGGGTTGGGTGAGAAAAATCAAGAATTTTAATCAGTGATCAAAGGAGTCCCGGGCCAGGAAAGTTCCTGGTCTGAACTTGGGGAAGAGCAAAGACTGGGAACATCCAGCACCTCAAACAGATTTAAAACGTCACAAATAAGCAGCAGCAGAGTGACACTGCTCAGTGACATCTGAATTAAGTGCAAAAATGACCCCACGGGCGTTCTGAGGAGGAAACTGTCACTATAACCCACGAGGACCTCACGTACCACATCCCCACCCATTACTTAAATTACCTCCTTCATCCTGATCTTTGACAACTCTGTTTTATCACAGGGCAGCCCGTGAAACACAGCCAGCAAGAATTCATTCAGCATCCACAATTCCCTGTGAATAAACCCAGAATCAGGGAATATTCTCACAAAGCAGGCGGCATCTTACTCGGCTGACACGTTTCAAAAAGCTGAAGGTTTGATGATGGCCCAGAGCAGGCATTTCTGAAAGCTCAAATGCCAATTATTTGACTTTCTGCTGCTCCCTTTTTATTACAAGGTTTTTATTGCAGCGTTTCAGTGCTGTCTTTATCACCAGCGCCAGGACTACGACAGAGCAGTTTGGTTTCTTAGCAGCATCAGCTTCCCAAGGCTCGAGCTTTCAAATCCTGAAAAAAGTTACTAAAAATACACCCGTTTATTGACTAAAACACCACACACCGATTTTGATAAGGTAACAGTATCTACGCCTGCGAAAAGATAAGGGAGAACAACCTTTTCTCCCTGAGATGCCACCACGAGATAATTGTGCTCCCTCCTGCCGTGTGATTTGGTTCAAAATCCAAACTGGGATCCTTTCTGAGGTAAAAACCTAAAAAATCCCCCCGTTTTCTTCTCTTTCACAATATTTTTAACCACATTTAAACCCCCAAGGAACGGCTCTGCCACCCAAAATCCACCCCAAGAAGAAAAGGCACAACACGGGCCCAGTTATGAGACACTTCAAGCCTAACGCATTCTGAGTTTAAAAAACCCTAAAACACACCCGTTTTCCCTCTTTTGTCATGTCTTTGCCAAGTTTTAAGCCCCAAGGAATGGCTCTGCCACCCAAAACCCATCCCAAGAAGAAAAGGCACAGCACAAGCAGAAGTGGCTCAGTTATGAGGCAATACAGGCCCAATCCACTCTGAGATTAAAAAAACTAAAACACACCCATTTTTTCCTCTTCCTCAGTATTTTTTACCACATTTTAAGTCCAAGGAATGGCTCTGCCACCTGAAATCCCTGTGAAACAATGGCACAACAGGACAAGAAGCGGCTCAGTTAAGAGACACTTCAGGTCCAATCCATTCTGAGACACATCAAACATAATCCAGTCTGAGGCAAAAACCATAAAACACACCCATTTCCTACTCTTTCTCAATGTCTTTATCACATTTTAACTCTCAAGGAATGGCTCTGCTACCCAAAAATTCCTCTGACAAAAATGGCACAGCACAAGCACAAGTGGCTCAGTTATGAGACACATCAGACATAACCCATTCTGAGGTAAAAACCCTAAACCACACCAAATATCTTCTCTTTCTCAATGCTTTAACCCTAAACCACACCAGTTATCTCCTGTTTTTCAATGTTTTGACCCCAAGGAACAGCTCTGCCACCCAAAATTCCCCCAAAACCGTGGCACAGCAGGAGCAGAAGTGGCTCAGTTCAGACACTCCAGGCCTCATCCATTCTGAGATATAACCCACTCTGAGGTAAAAACCCTAAACCACACCAAATATCTTCTCTTTCTCAATGGTTTGGTCACATTTTAAGCCCCAAGGAATGGCTCTGCCACCCAAAATCCATCCCAAGAAGAAAAGGCACAGCACAAACAGAAGTGGCTCAGTTGTGAGGCACTTCAGGCCTAATCCATTCTGAGATAAAAACCCTAAACCACACCAGTTATTTTCTCTTTCTCAGTCTTTTAACCCTAAACCACACCAGTTATCTCCTGTTTTTCAATGTTTTAACCCCAAGGAACAGCTCTGCCACCCAAAATTCCCCCAAAACCGTGGCACAGCAGGAGCAGAAGTGGCTCAGTTCAGACACTCCAGGCCTCATCCATTCTGAGATATAACCCATTCTGAGGTAAAAACCCTAAACCACACCAAATATCTTCTCTTTCTCAATGGTTTTGGTCACATTTTAACCCCAAGGAATGGCTCTGCCACCCAAAACCCATCCCAAGAAGAAAAGGCACAGCACGAGCAGAAATGGCTCAGTTATGAGGCAATTCAGGCCTAATCCACTCTGAGATTAAAAAAGCTAAAACACACCTATTTTTTCCTCTTTCTCAATATTTTTTACCACATTTTAAGTTCAATGAATGGCTCTGCCACCTGAAATCCCTGTGAAACAATGGCACAACAGGACAAGAAGCGGCTCAGTTAAGAGACACTTCAGGTCCAATCCATTCTGAGACACATCAGACATAATCCAGTCTGAGGCAAAAACCATAAAACACACCCATTTTCTACTCTTTCTCAATGTCTTTATCACACTTTAACTCTCGAGGAATGGCTCTGCTACCCAAAAATTCCTCTGACAAAAATGGCACAGCACAAGCACAAGTGGCTCAGTAATGAGACACATCAGACATAACCCATTCTGAGGTAAAAACCCTAAACCACACCAGTTATTTTCTCTTTCTCAATGTTTTAACCCTAAACCACACCAGTTATCTCCTGTTTCTCAATGTTTTAACCCCAAGGAACAGCTCTGCCACCCAAAATTCCCCCAAAACCGTGGCACAGCAGGAGCAGAAGTGGCTCAGTTGAGACACTCCAGGCCTCATCCATTCTGAGATATAACCCACTCTGAGGTAAAAACCCTAAAACATACCAAATATCTTCTCTTTCTCAATGGTTTGGTCACATTTTAACCCCCAAGGAATGGCTCTACCACCCAAAATCCATCCCAAGAAGAAAAGACACAGCATGGACACAAGCAGCTCAGTTGTGAGACTTCAGGCCTAATCCATTCTGAGATAAAAACCCTAAACCACACCAGTTATTTTCTCCTTCTCAGTCTTTTAACCCTAAACCACACCAGTTATCTCCTGTTTCTCAATGTTTTGACCCCAAGGAACAGCTCTGCCATCCAAAATTCCCCCAAAACCGTGGCACAGCAGGAGCAGAAGTGGCTCAGTTCAGACACTCCAGGCCTCATCCATTCTGAGATATAACCCACTCTGAGGTAAAAACCCTAAACCACACCAAATATCTTCTCTTTCTCAATGGTTTGGTCACATTTTAACCCCCAAGGAATGGCTCTGCCACCCAAAACCCATCCCAAGAAGAAAAGGCACAGCACAAACAGAAGTGGCTCAGTTATGAGGCAATTCAGGCCTAATCCACTCTGAGATTAAAAAAACTAAAACACACCCATTTTTTCCTCTTCCTCAGTATTTTTTACTACATTTTAAGTTCAATGAATGGCTCTGCCTCCTGAAATCCCTGTGAAACAATGGCACAACAGGACAAGAAGCGGCTCAGTTAAGAGACACTTCAGGTCCAATCCATTCTGAGACACATCAGACATAATCCAGTCTGAGGCAAAAACCATAAAACACACCCATTTTCTACTCTTTCTCAATGTCTTTATCACACTTTAACTCTCGAGGAATGGCTCTGCTACCCAAAAATTCCTCTGACAAAAATGGCACAGCACAAGCAGAAGTGGCTCAGTAATGAGACACATCAGACATAACCCATTCTGAGGTAAAAACCCTAAACCACACCAAATATCTTCTCTTTCTCAATGGTTTGGTCACATTTTAACCCCCAAGGAATGGCTCTGCCACCCAAAACCCATCCCAAGAAGAAAAGACACAGCATGGACACAAGCAGCTCAGTTGTGAGACTTCAGGCCTAATCCACTCTGAGGTGAAAACCTAAAACACACCCATCTTCTCTTTTTCTCAGTATTTTTACCCCATTTTAACCCCAAGGAATGGCTCTGCCACCCAAAACCCATCCCAAGAAGAAAAGGCACAGCACAAACAGAAGTGGCTCAGTTATGCGGCAATTCAGGCCCAATCCACTCTGAGATTAAAAAAGCTAAAACACACCCATTTTTTCCTCTTCCTCAGTATTTTTTACTACATTTTAAGTCCAAGGAGTGGCTCTGCCACCTGAAATCCCTGTGAAACAATGGCACAACAGGAGAAGAAGCGGCTCAGTTAAGAGACACTTCAGGCCAAATCCATTCTGAGACACATCAGACATAATCCAGTCTGAGGCAAAAACCATAAAACACACCCATTTTCTACTCTTTCTCAATGTCTTTATCACACTTTAACTCTCGAGGAATGGCTCTGCCACCCAAAAATTCCTCTGACAAAAATGGCACAGCACAAGCACAAGTGGCTCAGTTATGAGACACGAGGCCTAATCCCTTCTGAGGTAAAAAACCTTAAACCAAACCAGTTATTTTCTATTTCTCAGTCTTTTAACCCTAAACCACACCAGTTATCTCCTGTTTCTCAATGTTTTAACCCCAAGGAACATCTCAGCCATCCAAAATTCCCCCAAAACCGTGGCACAGCAGGAGCAGAAGTGGCTCAGTTCAGACACTCCAGGCCTCATCCATTCTGAGATATAACCCACTCTGAGGCAAAAACCCTAAACCACACCAAATATCTTCTCTTTCTCAATGGTTTGGTCACATTTTAACCCCCAAGGAATGGCTCTGCCACCCAAAACCCATCCCAAGAAGAAAAGGCACAGCACAATCAGAAGTGGCTCAGTTATGAGGCAATTCAGGCCTAATCCACTCTGAGATTAAAAAAACTATAACACACCTATTTTTTCCTCTTTCTCAATATTTTTTACCACATTTTAAGTTCAATGAATGGCTCTGCCACCTGAAATCCCTGTGAAACAATGGCACAACAGGACAAGAAGCGGCTCAGTTAAGAGACACTTCAGGCCAAATAAATTCTGAGACACATCAGACATAATCCAGTCTGAGGCAAAAACACTAAAACAAACCCATTTTCTACTCTTTCTCAATGTCTTTATCACACTTTAACTCTCAAGGAATGGCTCTGCCACCCAAAAATTCCTCTGAAAAAAATGGCACAGCACAAGCACAAGTGGCTCAGTTATGAGACACATGAGGCCTAATCCATTCTGAGGTAAAAACCCTAAACCACACCAAATATCTTCTCTTTCTCAATGGTTTGGTCACATTTTAACCCCCAAGGAATGGCTCTGCCACCCAAAATCCATCCCAAGAAGAAAAGGCACAGCGCAAACAGAAGTGGCTCAGTTGTGAGGCACTTCAGGCCTAATCCATTCTGAGGTAAAAACCCTAAACCAAACCAGTTATTTTCTCTTTCTCAGTCTTTTAACCCTAAACCACACCAGTTATCTCCTGTTTTTCAATGTTTTGACCCCAAGGAACAGCTCTGCCACCCAAAATTCCCCCAAAACCGTGGCACAGCAGGAGCAGAAGTGGCTCAGTTCAGACACTCCAGGCCTCATCCATTCTGAGATATAACCCATTCTGAGGCAAAAACCCTAAACCACACCAAATATCTTCTCTTTCTCAATGGTTTGGTCACATTTTAACCCCAAGGAATGGCTCTGCCACCCAAAACCCATCCCAAGAAGAAAAGGCACAGCACAAACAGAAGTGGCTCAGTTATGAGGAACTCCAGGCCTAATCCATTCTGAGGTAAAAACCCTAAACCACACCAGTTATTTTCTCTTTCTCAGTCTTTTAACCCTAAACCACACCAGTTATCTCCTCCTTCTCAATGTTTTAACCCCAAGGAACGTCTCAGCCATCCAAAATTCCCCCAAAACCGTGGCACAGCAGGAGCAGAAGTGGCTCAGTTCAGACACTCCAGGCCTCATCCAAACAGGAATGTTCTCACAGACTAATTAACCTCCTGGCTGTAACGAGTTTGGTTTATTTTTATTTCCTCTCACAGCTTCCATCGAGGAGCTCCGGGCAAGGTCTGGAGGGATCCTGCCACTCGTGGCCGGAGCCAAGGCTGATAAATGCGTCATTATCCCAAATAAATCCCAAATTATCCCAAAAGCCATAATCACCGCCTGCTCCCAGAGACATCCAAGCAGGTCCTCAAAAGCTCTGTCTTAGCTCAGGAAAAACCACAAAAAACCATAAAAAAAAACCCGAAAAACACAACAAAAAAACGTTGAATAGAAAAAAAGAAACCCTGACAAGACCTTCTTGGGTTTTTTGAGCCTGCGGTGTTTTTCTGAGCTCACATCTATCAAGTTCACGGCAACGACAATTCCGAACTTTTTTTTTTGTTGTTGTTGTTGTTGTTGCAGCAACAAATTATTAGGCAGCTGTAAGTGCAAACACCAGGATGAATTAACATATGCTGGAGTGAAATATTTCCGACAAGGAAAATGCGTGGCTGGAACGGGAATTGCAGGATCTTTGGTTTTGTTTTTTTTTTTAACCACCCCCATAAAAAATAAATGTTTAAGGGGGAAAAAAAAAAAACAACAACAAAAACAACAAAACAAGGTTAATTTAGGCAACACAGTGCTTATCTCCTCCTCCCTTATGCTTTTCCCAGTGAGCAGAGCCAAATTAGAGTTTGGAAATTATGGTTTCACGTTCCTCCCAGCAGAGAAGCAGCAACACGAGGTCTCAGATTCCTGACACTGAAATTTAGGGAGACCTGAATCTGGAATTGGAGTCTCTGATGTTTTCAGCGGTTGTGTCGTTTTCAGGATCAGGCAGCTCCCACTGGATATTTTTCCCAAGAATGTGTTTGGTGATTCTCAGCCCAACCACGGCCTGCGCAAGGAAATTAGTCCTTTGGATTTAATTCCCATTTCACCAGATACCTCCTGTTCTTGTTGTGCCAGAGAAAAATCCACATTTATCCTTCTCTCCTCTTCTCAGTGCCTCAGGACCTCATAAATCTCTATTATCGTATCTCTCTCAAATATTTTTTTTTCCTGCTTCCACAGCGTCGTTTTCCTCCTCCCCTGATTTTTAAAGGGAAGAAATGAGCAAGGTTCAAGCTGTGAACGAGGCGGCTCCACGACACCATTTCCCAGTTTTCTCTCTCTATTCCCATCACTGTAATTCCTCACACTGAGCTGGTTTCTTAACTAATACCAAGCACCGGGGCTGTGTTTCTCACACTTCTCAACTAAAACTTCAACATCTTATTCCCCAGTGGCATCAGCCAACTTGGAGATCGTCGTTCTGTAGTAAAAAAACAGGGGAAAAATCTCTTTATAAACAGTGCTTTATATCTAAACTGATTTTTCTCCTGCCCTTTCACAGCAGGTCAGAACAACCTGTTCCAGCCTAGGGACACCCCTAATGACCTCCCTCTGCTGCGTTAATTCGTCATTTAATCCATCCCTTAATATCTTGCAGTGATTTTTTTGGCCTGCAAAACCTCCCACAACGCGGTGAAGGGTTTTTAGGAAGTCACAGAGATTTGTCAAGTGCTTCAGAGAAAGCTACAACCCCAATGTGTTGTTGAAAGCGTTTCTCGTGGCCAGAGGGCAGGAATTCATCTGAACCTCTCTGTACTCCATCTACGGAAGGAGGGAGGCGCTCTGGGGTTTTGGCAGCCGAAGAAAACAAAAAATCTTGTCCTGATAAATACAACCGAGGCTCGGCACATCAGCAAAACACGTTTTGCAGTATGTCTGGAAGAGGAAAAGGCACCAAGGGCTTGTAAAACGTCCCACGTTCAATTTATCAGGCGAGGAGGTGAAGCACTTCGTTTCACCACGAGGCAGGGGGTTTAAATCTCGAATTAGCACGTGAATGTCAGTTAAAAAACCTCAACAATTCGTCTCAGATATGGGAAATCCAGCACACCGCTGATGATCCCAGGACAAAGAGATCAGGGATGAAACCACGGGATGGTTTCAACCAAGACATCCCAAAGCTGCCGCCCTTGCTCCCAGAGATTTCCCATCTCCCTCAATCCCCACTGACAGCACTTGGCAATGCCACCAAAGAGAAGAAGCCACCAAAAGTCATCCTGAAAGATGTGACAAAAAAAGGAAGGAATGGCTTAGAGCACCAGAAATTTGAGAGCCCTGTGAAGATCTGGGCCTGCTACAGAAGAGCACGAGTTTCCCTGTGCCAACCTCCAGCTCCTCCCCAGCCCAGAACCACGGATCCAGGAATTTATTAAGCTCGGAAAAAAGCCCTTTAAATGCACCCATCCCTGTCCCAAGCACTTCTAAACCGATTTCTTTTTAAAAGTATCCACCAGCCCTGCCAGGCTGCCAAACCCACGCCAAACTGGGGGAAAAAAATCAAATCCCATTTGTGAGGGATAATAACAACCCCAACCAGGATGATTCTCCAAACTGGTGGTTTTTTTCTCGTTTGGCTCATGATGCAGAAGAAAAGCTGGGAACAAAGCGATGCCCAGCACAAAGGGAGAAAATTGGAGATGCTTTTGGAGCCCTGGTGCTTCAGGAAGAACCAAATGCCGTTTCTCAGGAACGATTCGGGAATTTCACGGAATCTTATGGGACCTTAAAGATCATCTCGTCCCCTGGGGACACCTTCCATTGCCTCAGGTTGCTCCAAGTCCTGTCCAACCTGCCCTGGAATATTTTTAGGGATGAGGAAACCACAGTTTCTGTGGGAAAACGGCTCCAGGGCCTCCCCACTGTGAGGGAGCAGCAATCCAAGGAGTAATTCCTGCAGCAATCCAGGATGAACACTCAGTGTCTCTTTGCTTTAAGCATCTCCTTCCAGGGAGTGAAAAGCAGGAGATTTGGGCAGCATTTGGTCACAGTTTCATTTTGGTCTCAGCTCTTTGCCAGCTCTTCACCACACTGACCCCAAAGCAGTGCACAGCCACAAAAAAAAAAAAAAAAAACAAACCCAAAGCCCTGTGGAAAACTTCCACGCCCAAGATTTGCCCTTGATTTTTTCTCATCTTTGCCGTGTGATTACTTCAGGAAAAAGAACTTGAAAGAAAAACCATTCCGCCGCCTGTTGCCAGATCGATACAATCAACCATTAGGTCATAATTATAAAGACAACTTTCCCAGGGAAGAGTCAATACCGAGTTGCAGGCGTGGGCTAACAAAAGATGCAGGAAGGAAAAAAAAAAAGAAGAAAAAAATAAAAATCCTTACATCTAAAATTACGGATGAAGCGACACGACAGCCTCTTTTATTAAATCCGCCCTGAAATTCGAGTTTCTCCTCGCTGTGCTTGGTGCTGGGTGAGACTGACACCGACTCTCAAAACACCCAATTTCAGCCCTGGTATCGACTCACTGCCCGAGGAAAGCTGCGTGCCCTGAGGAACAACCACTCCTCAGCTGTTCCTGAGGAAAAAACACCACCAACTCAATGCCCTGAAAGTGCTGCTGCACGGATAAAAGCGTCCAGCCCAAAAGCCTTTGCTTTTTAGTTTCTTTATCCACCTCTTTAAATGAGACTGAGCTCGTCCCCGTCTGACTCCGCCAGGGAAAACATTTAGCTCGAGGAAGGAAAACAGCTTGATTGCTGCTTTGAGGAAACCAAGGGATTGTATCCATAAAATTATAAAGAGAGATAATAAAAAGCAGCCATCAGCCAGAAGTGCCAGTGGAGAGCCGTGGCTCGGCTCATCTTGATCTCCTGCCAAAAGCAAGTCCCTCACCTATAAAGCTGCGACAGGATCGCGCTCAAAAAAGGTGGAAAATGTCAAAATCCTCGGTTTTCCCCACAAAAACACTCCTGGGGTTTGCTGCAGCAGCTCCAGGAACTCCTGGTGCCTCTGCCCCAGCTCCTGGAGCTCCAAGGTGCCCACAGCTCCTCCTCCAGGGCACGGGGCTGGAACGAGATCCTTAAAGCCCCGGCCAAGGCGATTTTATGATTTTACTCAACTTTTAATGGTGGTTGAGTCATTGTTTGGGAAATGATTTCAGCTTTTAGCTGCTGCAGTGGCTCGGAACCGCATCGTCCTCGGGGCACAGCCATCCATCCCTCACGGCTCCAGGGACGATGTGCTGTCCTCAAGGAGAAACTCCCCGGGGTGGGCTGAGGGGAAATAATCTCCTGTCACGGATAAAACCCCCTCGTCAAATGCCACAGCCTGGATTTTCACCAGAAATACACGGGGAGGAGACAGCCAAAGGTGAGTGACCACTTGGTCTGCTCAGAGATTGAGGGCGTTGGGCTTCTCCTCCTCAGGAACAAGTGACAGGATAACGGCCTTGAGTTGTGCTATGGGTGGTTTCAGTCGAGTTTTAGGAATAATTTCATCCCTAGAAGGGCTGGAACAAGCTGCCCAGGGCAGTGGTGGAGTCACCACGCCTGGAAGTGCCCAAAAACATGGAAGTGGCACTTGGGGAGGTGGTTTAGTGCTGCTGGTTGACGGCTGGACCTTGATGACCTTAAAGGTCCTCTCCAAACTTAATTACTCCATGATTCCACGATCTGGAAAAGAGAATGGAACCAAACACTGGAAGACAGAGGAGTATCTTCCATAAAGCAAGGATTGGCAGGAGCTCCAGGAGCCAGAAATGGGAGGTGGAGGTGGAAACTCCTCCTGTCCCAGCTCCTGGAGGGAGCCAAGGCTCCTGGGGTGGGATCCCTGTGGCATTTAGAGCAGGAGCTAGATCCTTCCTCACTGATTCCACCCCCTGCAAGGGGTTCATCAGGCGCCCAGGAACATCTGAGCTGAGCTCTGAACCCACAGCTCACCCCAGAGAAAAAACAAACACATAAAAAGGGAGATGATTTTTAGCCGCAGAAGAAATCCCGGCTGATTCCCGAGTTTTCAGACCGTCTCCGCAGACGAGGCAGGCAAAGGTCGTGCAGAGAGAGTCAAAAAACCAGGTCGTTGCACAACCCAAGGCCAGGACAGAGGGTGAGCAAATCAAGGCTGCACAAACACCCACCCTCAGCTCTGCATTCCCAAATTTTGAGCATCCAACTTCCCGAACTTCTGAGCTACGGGAAGCGCAGGCGTATTTCGAACCAAACCATCCCTGCTCTGCCTGGCACAGAGCTCCCCAAACCCCTGCTCGACACCCTCCTGGAAAAGTATGAAAATTAAACTTCCTTTTTTTTTTACTTTTTTCCCTTTTTCCCCCTCCCCGTTCCGCGGCCGATTGCACCCACCATGTCACCAGAAAATGAGTTTTCTTTCAAATTAATTTAGCGCCGTTGAAAGGCGGGCGGGCTCTGGGTTTACAGCGTCAATGAGGCGAGCAGAGCGCAGCTGAGGGAACCATAAACCACATCTCCCTATTTCACCAGCTCATTGTCAGCCGGGCTGCAAAGCAATCTCTGCTGAAGGCAGGCAGGGAAAAGGGGAGTGTGAGTCCCCTGTCAGCGCTGCGGGGCACGGGAGGATCGGGTTGGATCGCTCCCATCCCTCTGCAGCTCGGGGAAATCAGAAATATTGGAGTTTGTGCCTGCTTGGAAAGTCAGGGTGTAACAGCGACAGCTCCTGCAGGCTGCTGAAAACGATGAGGGGATTAACCCACAGGGATGGTGTGAAGGATGCAGGAATTCACCCAAAAATCTGTGGGAAATGTGATGGATAAATTCGCCTATCAAAGATCTGGGCTGTTAAAAAGCTGCTCCAGGGCATCTCCGAGATTCCAAGAGCTGTGGTGGAAGCTGTGAAACCACAACATTTGTGACAGAAGTGACACGGCCTGACTGGAGATGGCCCATTCATCAGTGATGGGCCTCCACTTCACTGCTGATTGACATCTGATACCAATATTGATAAAGGATACTGAGGATGATCAAATCAATACCCCAAAGGAGAAATCCAGGAAGATCCTGAATCGTCTTTCCATACTTACGGGAACCCCTTTCAAGACCTCACTTGGAAATAAAGAGACACATGAATATTTGGACTGTCAATGGACTTATCCTCAGGACAAATAAACTGTATAAAAACCCTACTCCAAGAGCCAGTGATGTGTGGCTGAGGTTGGATGGTGCCGTTGTTACCGTCACTCTGCCCACCCAGCGTTCCATCCACGTTGTCCCAATTTATCGTGGCTTTTTAATTTGGTTTTTGGAAATTTGCTAAATCAATTCTGTTCTTTTGTACTGGCTTCTTATAATTTATAACAAATCTCACTCACGCACAGCACACCCCCCGTTCTCTCCGTGACATCACCTCTGGGTCACCGGCACAACCGGAATTAAAAAACCGTGTAATCACCGGGGCCAGGTTCAAACTCACACAGGTGGCCAAGCCCTGGAAAAAAAAAAAAGAGCTCCATCTCCAGGCACCAAGCCCAGCTGGCCGCTCGGATCCCACCCCACCATTAACACTTTAGCGCGGGTCACCGGAGAACTTGTTGTGCTTGGCCAAATTACACAGGCGCAGCAGCAGAAAACGAGCAGAGTATTCCCTCTGGCAGGTGTTCAGCAGTAATTTGCTGAAAACGTCCAGGAAAGAGCAGGGGAAATTCATTATTCAGCTCTGACAATGTCACGACCGACGAGGCCGTGACGCCGTTTCCACCAGCGCGGGGGAAAATGTGGATTTTACCAGAATATCGCTGGTAATTCCTGAGTAAACACCTCGGAATCCTCGGAGGGAGATGGGTTTGGTCCCAGTGTCCCCCCCTGGAAAACCCACAGGGCCAAGGAGGCGTGGGTTTGGCTTCCTCGTGTGTGCGTTTCATTCCAGGCTGGAACATTTCACACGCAGGAGGAACAGTCACAGGGCAGATAACGGGATAAGCAATCCCATTCCACGGCTGAGGAAGGGAAGAAAATGGAAAGCTCCCCTGCCACGAGATTAGGATCTGATGAAATGACTTTTTGGCTCACAGAGCTTCCAAATAACATCAACTCCAGCAGTTAAAAGTTGGAAAATGCGGCAGGAAATGAGCAGCACCCGGGGCAACAAAGACCAGACCAGCTTCGGGATAAAATTCCTTAATTTCTGCAAGACTGATGAAGGCAGATAAGGGATAAACACGAATGGGTTTTAATGGCAAATACAGGACAGACTGGGTGGGAAGGGACCTTAAAGCTCATCCCATTCCAACCTGGACACTTTCCACAGCCTCAGGTTGCTCCAACCTGGTCTTGGACACTTCCAGGGATGAGGAACCTCTCTGGGAAATCTGTGCCCAGCGCCTCATCACATCCAACGCTTAGAAACAAAGAAAACCTGCCTGTTTTTTCCAGAATTATTAGGAGCTAGGCTCCAAATCTCTGGGAACAAAAGGAAATTTAGGCAGATTTTCTGCTGCAAACGATCTGGCACTGAAACAACAGCCACTTATCTCCTGCCTGGCCCGCTCAGATGTCCGGAGGGATTTGACAGACAAGCTCTGATGGATCCAGCCACGGCAATTTCCAACGCTATTCCCTCCCTCCTGCCAGGAGCCAGGCACAGGAGGGGACACGGTGAGTCCCCACATCCCCATCGGAGCTGAACCCGGCAATTTGGAGCTTCAAGAGCCTCCCTGTCACTGCACCCACTCATTATGGCAGGGCCAGGGGTGGGAGCTGACTGTCAAACCCCGGCGATTTTTAATTCCCCACTCCCCCCCTGGGCAGAGAAGGAGCTTCTTAACTCTGCTCTCCTCCTCAAAATTCCATGGATTTGCCCCGGGGGGAGGAGCTGCCTGCTCTGGAAGGGGTCACCTGGAGCAGAGGGTCAAGGTAGATAAAAGGAGAACTGGCATGAATCACCGCAGAGTGAGTCAAAGCCCGGCTATTGGCTTGGTTTTTTGTTGGTTTTTTTTTTTTGCTGGAGTCACAATTAGCAACTCGGGAAGCTCAATTAAGAGACATTAGCCGAGCGGAGCTGTGTACGGCGATGGAATTGCAGGGCAGCTCCTTTCCCTGCCTGCAGGAGTGAAATGGGGAGGTGGAATGGGTTTGCTCTGACCTCTGGCCAGCAGCATTTCTCACCCTGGGGTCAGTGGGATACAGGCACAACCTGCTCAGATTTCACAGCATCTTTCAAAGGCTGAATTTTTGGTTAAAATACAGCGCCAGCCAAGCCCAGAATTCCCGGCAGGAACATGTCTCCCAGAAAAGGTCTTATTTGGGTAGTTCAGAGCAGACTTCAGCTTTATAAAACACTTTTTTTAAAAGCAGGTTTGTTCCTCAGTATTGAGAGGCAAATTCGGGCGTCGCTGAGCTGTGAACCTTCACAATCACAGAATTCCAGAACTGGTTTGGGTGGGAAGGGACCTCAAAGCTCACCCAGTTCCAACCCCAACACCTTCCCCTAACCCAGATTGCTCCAAGCTGGCCTTGGACACTTCCAGGGATCCCTGGGAATTCTGTGCCAGGGCCTCCCCACGCTCACAGCCAACAATTCCTCCCCATATCCCATCCATCCCTGCCCTCTGCCTCCAGCCACCACCAGGATTTCTTGGAGCAGCCTCCATCAGAAGCATGGCTGGTACCTGGAATTTCTGTGGGAATTTGGGAATGGCTGGGGTTGGAAAGGGCCTCTGGAGACAATCCAGCCTCGAGCAGGAGGCACAGGATCAGATCCAGGTGGGATTTGAGGATCTCCAGGCTCCACAACCTCTCTGTTCCCTCATCCTCCAGGTTTTTCCTTTTGTACAACAGCGATCTTTCACACAAACCCCACGCTCTGATAATCACACAAGGCACGTCTTGCTCTGATCCGGCCTCTTGGGGACAGATTTCCAGCTGGGATTTAAAAAGGAATCTGCAGCTCCACATCCCAAACCGAGCACTGCAGGAGCTGCCAGAGCTCGGGGTTTGTTTTTCTCCCTCAATGGATTAAGAGGTCCTAAACTCTGATTATTCACAACCTGCATCTTTCCCTTCCAGCAGAGCTCGGATTTATCCTCTTCCCAAAAAAACCACCCAAATCTGGCTTTTGGGATACCTGAAGGCAACTTCCCTCCCCGCCAGGATAATTGTGGATAAGTGCTCCCCAGCTCCAGGGAGGACACGGAGAATGCTGGAACACAAAAGGACTCCTGGCACAGGCAATCGATGGAAATCCAAGGAAAAGGTGGAGTCTGGGAGGAACCAAAAGCAGCCATCGGCCCCCAGGGTTCTGGGATTCCATCTGGAAAAGGAGCTTTTTGAGGGATTGATGGCCCAGCTTGGGAATAACTGTGTCTGCTCTGCACCCGGGTGTTATCTCAGGCACAGAGAGACCTGAACTGCAGAGGATTTCAGGAGCTGCAAACTCCTGACTCTGTCACCCGCAGCCTTACCGAACCCCAGGCAGCACACAGCACCCCTAAAACAAACTACTGAGAATCATAAATTATCTCCACGGCTCTTAAGATGCCGAAATCACAGAAATCACGAAAATCACGGAATTGGTTTGGGTGGGAAGGAGCCTTCAAGATGATCCAATTCCAACCACCTTCTGTTAGATCAGGCTGCTCCAGCCTGGCCTTGGACACTTCCAGGGGCAGCCACAGCTCCTCTGGGAATTCTATCCAAGGGCTACAGCCAGGAATTCCTTCCTAAGATCCCATGTAGCCCAGAATGGCGGTGGGAAGCCGTTCCCTGTGTCCTGTCCCTCCATCCCTTGTCCCCAGTCCCTCTCCAGCTCTCCTGGAGCCCCTTTAGGCTCTGGAAGAGGCTCTGGGGTGTCCCAGGATCTTTCCTTTCTCCAGGTGAACATTCCCAGCTCTCCCAGCCCGCCTCAGCAGGAGAAGCCAGAGCTGCTGGTGCAGTCCCAGGAGCTGCAGGGACGCAGATCGCTGGTTTTCCTGCTTTTCCCAAAGCTCTCCTCGGTTCCCTCATTAGGAGTCAGCTCCCGGCGGCTGCGGTGACTCACGGTGGCAGCTCAATAAGCCCAACATGACTCACGGGTCAGGTGAGAGGAGCAGCCATTCTCATTTGCATGTGCATTTTACACCTTCTTCAGCCTCTGACTGTCCTCGGCAAAGAGCAAAAAAAAATAAAAAGCAGCCGCAATCAACTCTCAACACTCGGGGTTTGATGGGGAGCAGCTCCCGGAGGGGAAAAGACTGGAGCTTCTCCCAGAGGGAAAGAAAAAAAAAATTTCCATCCGGCAGAGATTCTTCAGCAGAATCCTTTGGTAATTGCAAACCTGCTCCTAAGGAAGGGAAGCTTATCACCGAGGCCACAGCCACCCAGAAGGGCCCAGAAATTCCAAAGTGGTGCTCTCAGTGAGAAAAATTAAAACTTTACTCCGTCTTCGCACAGAAGCAAAGATCCCCCCTGGCGCTGCAATTCTTTACTCACTCCTGGGCCAGCCTATTTCTCAAGCAAACCCAAGCACCTCGAGCTAAGATCTCTCTGTCTGCACGCTCTAAAAAAGCGTTTATTACCCCAAAAAAAGGGAGGCGCTGCAGAAATATTAAAACCCAGCAGCGCTTTCCCAGGGAATTCATTTCCTTCCTCCCCTCTCAACGGAGTCGCTGCGAAAAGCCTCCAAGTTTTCTTGTTTATCATTGCAAAAAAAAATTAAAAATCACACTTTTGATCGACGAGTTCATGCATTAATCTGCAAGAAAACCCGGGATTTCAGGTGAAATCCAAGGGCCAGCCCGGTTTGAGGGATAATTTCTTTATCCAGGTCCCAAGTGAGGGACAGCACCGACCTCCACGGCAGGCTTTGGCCATTTATGCTCGGAACTGCACGGAATCACATCCTTTTTATCAGATTAGCCAGGGCCAGGAGCCTCAGAGGGCTGGTGGAGATGAAGCATTACAAGAAGAAAATTGAAAATTACGTTGGGAGGAGGATGGAGGCCGGATTGATGAGGCCTCAGCTCGGGTGGGCGCGTGGCTGGCAGAGCAGGGCACGGGTTTGGGACAGAAATTACTGGGGAAAAAGGGGAAAACTGGGGTTTGGAGCAAGCTGGGAGAGTGTGGGATGGGATGAATGAAGGTTCCTTCCAAGCCAAAGCATGCCAGCATTCTGATTCTCTCCTGGATGAAGGTCCTTTCACACGTGAAGGAACCTCGGTACAAAATCTGAACTTAAATCGTGATTCGCCCAAGAAATAAAGCCTCCAGAACCCCACCTGGAGTGAGGGTGAGAGAGGCAGATCCCAGGGTACTGAAGAGTGCAGTGCCTGCAGCACAGAACAGGGAAAAACGCTCCCAGAACTGCCCACAGCCTCAGCTGGAAAGCGGCGAAGGAGCTGAATCCTCTCCACAAAGAGAAATCCACCCAACCCTGGCTGCTGATTTCAGGTGTCACTGGCCATCCCAGCTGAGGCTGCAGTGACACAGTGCAACAACCACGCTCCAGAAGCACAAAAAGCAGAAGCTCTGATTCATCTCCGAGCCCTTTTCCTCCACCTTACAACACGTAGGAAATGCAACTCCAGCAACTCCCACAGAACTCCCGTTCACCAAGCATTTAGCCCGAGTTTTATGTTTAAAAAAACCCCACACCTTTATTGATGTGCTGAAGAACCCACACGTTGCCAGGGCAGGTTTTTTCTTGTCACCCTGCTCTATCTGTGTCGCTCTGACTCCACGGAGTCACTCTGGGTTTAAAATTGCTGTGGCAGAAATAGTTCCCCGATTATCTGCAGAGCAAAGGGCCAAGGCTGCTGCTTGAAAAATTATTTTAGGCCCAGTAAAATCAGCTAAGACACCTGCAGCAGGGAAAAAAAAAAATAAAAAATGGACTTCCCACACTGTGAATCACAGCAGTAATTTGAATGGACAACCTGCAACCACCACGTTCCTTCCCCGGGGAGCCGTGTCCTTCAGAAACTCTTTGCCCAACTTGTTTGCTATTTTATCTCGATAAAACCCACTTGGAAAGAGCAGCAGGGAGCTTTTTTGTTTGGTCTTTGAGCGAAGAGAGGCGGGGGAAGAAGGAAAAAAAAAAAAAACCACCAGAAAAAGGCAAAGAAAAGCAGCAGAAGCGTTTGGTGCCCTCCAGAGGAAAAACCAAATCAAGCCGCAGCTTTGAGATACAAAGGACTGGTTTTAAAATCACTTCTGCTGGAGATTACAGCTCTAAAATCACTCCTGTTGGAGATAAAAGTGCTAAGATCACTCCTCTTGCAGGTGGCAGCCCCAAAATCACTTCTCTTAGAGGGGACAAGGTCACAAACCAAAACCCCACCACAACGAGGCAGCAAACTGAACCCACCCAGGGGGACGCTGCCTCATTGAACAACTCCCAAACATCAACCCTCTCTGCTTTTCCTGCCCAAACGGGTTTGCTAAAAAAATATGGATATTGATCTAACACCGATATCCAACTCTGACTGACACAGACTCTCTAACAGTTTGAAGTCACAAAGTGTGTGTTTATCAGGACACCGGGCAGCTCCCGAATACACAACTGGAATTTACAGATGCTTCACAGGGCCTTTTTATGTACAAAAGTGTTGAATACCCAAAACACAAATGCATATTCACGACTCTGGTCCATCCCATTCCCCGCTTCGTATGGCAATTAGCCAAAAAGCAATTAAGCACGAGTAGTTTGTCCTTTTTATGGGGTGGGGTCTCAAAATGATGAAGTAAGATGAGTTTTCCTCGCTTTGCCTTTTTAACCTTTTAGTGTTGGTGACCCCTGGATCCTGTTTTCTCAAGACTCTCTGATTTATGATCACATTGTGTTCTTGGAGTCTATTGATTAAGTAGACAGGCCTCCTGATTGATCAATTCCTTAAATCCGGTTTTATTAAAAAAAGGGAAGTTTACCTCAACAATGTCTAGTCAGTAAAGGGGAGTCTACCTCAGCAATATCTAGTTTAACTAAAATCCTTAATTCTTCAAAATGTAAAGGGAAATCTACATCAGCAATATCTAGTTTAACTAAAATCCTTAATTCTTCAAAATGTAAAGGGAAATCTACATCAGCAATATCTAGTTTAACTAAAGTCCTTAATTCTTTAAAATGTAAAGGGAAGTTTACCCCAGCAATATCTAGTTTAACTAAAATCCTTAATTCTTCAAAATGTAAAGGGAAATCTACATCAGTAATATCTATTTAAACTAAAATCCTTAATTCTTCAAAACGTAAAGGGAAATCTACATCAGTAATATCTATTTAAACTAAAATCCTTAATTCTTCAAAACGTAAAGGGAAATCTACGTCAGCAATATCTAGTTTAACTAAAATCCTTAATTCTTCAAAATGTAAAGGGAAGTTTACCCAGCAATATCTAGTTTAACTGAAATCCTTAATTCTTCAAAATGTAAAGGGAAATCTACATCAGCAATATCTAGTTTAACTAAAATCCTTAATTCTTCAAAATGTAAAGGGAAGTTTACCCCAGCAATATCTAGTTTAACTGAAATCCTTAATTCTTCAAAATGTAAAGGGAAATCTACGTCAGCAATATCTAATTTAACTAAAGTCCTTAATTCTTCAAAATGTAAAGGGAAATCTACATCAGTAATATCTATTTAAACTAAAATCCTTAATTCTTCAAAATGTAAAGGGAAATCTACATCAGTAATATCTATTTAAACTAAAATCCTTAATTCTTCAAAATGTAAAGGGAAATCTACATCAGTAATATCTAGTTTAACTAAAGTCCTTAATTCTTCAAAATGTAAAGGGAAGTTTACCCCAGCAATATCTAGTTTAACTAAAATCCTTAATTCTTCAAAATGTAAAGGGAAATCTATGTCAGCAATATCTAGTTTAACTAAAATCCTTAATTCTTCAAAATGTAAAGGGAAATCTATGTCAGCAATATCTAGTTTAACTAAAATCCTTAATTCTTCAAAATGTAAAGGGAAATCTATGTCAGCAATATCTAGTTTAACTAAAATCCTTAATTCTTCAAAATGTAAAGGGAAATCTATGTCAGCAATATCTAGTTTAACTAAAATCCTTAATTCTTCAAAATGTAAAGGGAAATCTACATCAGTAATATCTAGTTTAACTAAAATCTTCAATTCTTCAAAATGTAAAGGGAAATCTACGTCAGCAATATCTAGTTTAACTAAAATCCTTAATTTCTTCAAAATTAACATCTCAAAACAGCACGGAGAATTCAGCATTTGCTGCCCCCTGCCTGGATCAGGCCGTGGTTTCCGAGCTCAGGAGGAGAATGTGACACCCAGGTGCTGCAGGTTTGGGGCTGAGTCATCCCTGACGTCCCAGGCAGGAGAAAACCAAAAAGAACAAACCCCCCGTGGCCCTGGAGTTTCGTCACAACATCCAAATCGAGGTGACGAGGCGTGACAAGAGGCCGGAACGCCAAAAAAAAAAATTTAAAATAAAAAAAAAATCAAGAGGGGAAAAAAAAACCTAAAAAAGTTTGGCTTTTCCTGCGTTTTCAGGAGGGTGCTGCTTTGCAGAGCTATAGATATCCCCTGCCCAAAAAATATATTTAATGAACACTCCCTTCCAAAAAAAAAAAAAAGAAAAAAATTCCCCTCAGTGTTTTATTTTTTTAAAGAATAAACAATTTAAACTCTCAGCAATCCCCTCCTCACCTGACGGCCTCTGCCACGTTGTTGGAAGTGTGACCCGACAGGGCGTCGTGCAGGTTCCTGATGAAATAATCTCTGTAATCCTCGGGCAAAGCCATGAAGGTGCCACCCATCACGATGAATTCCACTTTGTCCACGCTGTGGCCCAGCTGCTTCAGCTGAAAAAAAAAGATTAAAAATATCACAGGGGGGTAAAAAGCTTCAGAAGGAGAGATTTGTCTGTAAGCATCGAGTTTTTTTTTTTTACGTCGCGTTTACTTCTTCGGTTGTTTTGTGAATGAGAAATTAATTTTTTTTTTTTATAAATTTCCCCTTGCAAAAAAAAAAAAAAACCACCTTCAAAAGTAATTTTTTTTCTACTGTGAGAATTCAGTGCAGGTATTGAACCCATTTCCCTGAAAAATGAGAATTATTTGAGTTACTGGTTCCATTTTGAAATAACCTGAATTTGGCCAAAATAGGTAAAAAAAAAAAAAATTTCCGTGAATCTACTTTGATTCTTGTAGAACAAAGAATTTCTGCTGGAATTTCTGGAATTTCTGCTTCAAATCTTGAGGGAGAAAACACTGAAAACACTGAACTCATGGAGAATTTTCCAGTGGATTTGGAGATAAAGAGGAAACTGATCGAAGCAGAACAGGACTGAGAAACTTTTCCCATCCAACTCCCAGAGAAACACTCAAATAAAATAATTTCGGAATTATCATTAAAAACCAGCAATTGCACAGAACACATCTCAGGAGGGGCTCAAAACTCCACCATTTATTGAATGGAAACGAGAGCTGCACAGTTGAAAACTTAATTTTTGCAGCCCACCAGTTCAAGAAATTGAAACAATTCTCATTTAATTTTATTTTTTTTTTGCATCCCAATCCCAAATTAAAAAATGTACCTGCTCCACTCTGTGCCTTGTCTGGAGGTAGGGATCGTACCGAGCTCGGATTGCCCTCATGGATGTTGGCTGAAAAAACCACAAAAAACCCTTTATTTTAGAAACTTTTTATTCCCTCTCACCAGAACGGCGTAAAAGAACAAAATCCAGCTTTCAGCCTGCTGAAAACTTTAAATCCTGATGGACCCAAGGCCTTCAAACCCCCAAACCAAAACCCTGTAAAACCATAAATACGGACCTGGCGCCTTAAATTCTTAAAAAGACACATTTTTCACCCTGAGATGGCAACAGGAGCCTAAAAGCACGGGAATTATTCAATTTTCAGTGTTCTCCAACAGCTCAAACATCTCTGCAGTGAGTCACAGAAGTGTTACAAAAATCACAAAAAAGTGTTTTCACCAATTACTCAGCCAGCCTCCTCTAGGCTCAGTCTGGGCTTCAAATAATCTCCAAATTAAATTTATTCCTTCAATTAAAATCCCCGAAACTTCCTTCTTTTCTGTCTGATGGAAGCCTACTGACCACATTTTAAGAAGAATTTTCTTTTGTAGCCTGGATTCACCTGGCATTTCCCATTTTTTTTCTTTCATGGGACAAGATTTAAATCACTGAGGTAACAACAGACAAAATTCCTGTTTAAAAGGATTTCTCACTGGTTAATCCAGTTGGATCTTTACATCATTTTCCTACTTCACACCCCTACCACAGCTGTGAGTTTTTTGGTTCAATCCAGTCACAAGAATTCACTCACAAACTGCTGTTAAACTTTCTGCAGACAACAGGGAGGAAACAGTTTGGAAATATAAAAATTTAGGGAGATATCACTGCAGATAAAAGGGAATTAATGCAATTTCAGAGGCATTAACAGCTAAAAAGACGGGGTTTTTTTAATCAGAATTTATATATTTTTTAATCCTGTAGGAACCTCTCCACTCCAATGTCTGGAGACCTTTCTCAGACAATTTTTAAAATTTTAACTCTTCCATTAATTACTGTAATTAAGAATTTCACTCCTAGACTTTGAGCTGCTTTAGAGCCCGAAGCTTATGAAAATCAGATTTTCACGGGTTTGATTCCTGTATTTGTATTTTTTTGGGGTTTTTGTTCTTGCAACAGGAGGGAGCTGCAGAAATAGAGCCCGGCCTAAACCAAAGCCAGGTTTAAGGAATGCTGGAATTCCCCCAAAACAGGGGAATCAGTACCTCATATCCTGTGTAGGACTGGGTGGAATATTCAAAATCAGAGTCAGGCCCCCCTGGGCAGTACCTGCAGAGTGAAAAAAAGAAAAACCAGAGAAAACAGGAATTAAACTCTCCAAATTTCCAAATTCCAACATTTTCTGTGATTCCCTGATGCTGAGGGGTGGAGCTGAGCCTGTCTGTGATTGCAAACACTAAATGGACAGTACAAAAGAGGAGTTTTAATTGATTTTAATGAGAATGGGATGTCCAAACCCAGCTGAGACCTGCCAAATCCCTACACTCACCTCGAGCAACCCAGTGAGACTTTCTGGAAGCAAAATCCATGAAAATATTTCTGGGATGCTGCATTATTTTATGGGAGCAGCCATCAAGTTTTGGGGGCAACTGCTACACACAGATTAATCTATATTAAAAAAAAAATCATCACAATTTGAATGTTTTCCATGATTCTCTCAAGAGTATCACTTTATTTGGTGCATAAAACCATTTTTTTGTTGTTGTTGTTGCATGGAGAGATGTAAAATTGAGATATCTCCCTGTCCCACCACGGGCTTTCCCAAGAAATTTAGGGAATTTCAGTATTTTCATGGTGCACTTTTTTTTTCCCTGAGCTTAAGAACGTTGTTATTTAACAAACAAAATTCTCCAAGTGCTCAGAGATGGATTCAAACTCCTCCAGCTCCGGCAGGAAAGGTGAGGGAGCATCCAGGGAATTTTCCTGATGGAGCAGATCCCACCTCCACCAAACCCAGCCCTGGGATAATTGATTTATTTCCTCACTGCCAGCTCACCCCGAGTCATCCGCCGCCGGTTATCAAATTAATTACAAATTAATCACCGTGCCCACGTTCAATTTGCTGGCCAAGGGTTTGTGCAGCTCAAATTCTGTTCCAGGCACAGAATTCACCTGGAACAGCTCAAGAGGAGCTGAAACAAAAGCCAGAGTGAAATCCATGGAATTCATGACGGGGAATGTTTGGAAATAAAAGAGGAGATGGGAAAAGCACAGCCAAGATCTCAAAGTGAAGGAAATGAGGAAAAAGAATTCAAAGGTAAGCAGCCAAACTTGTGTTTCTTTAACTGGAATAAAGCTGGGGTAATTCCAGGAGATTTTGGCTCTGCCATTCCAGACACAGCAGGAACACAAACCCCACAAGATTCTTAAGGAATTAATGATAAATTAATAACCAGGAGGTGGGAAAAAATCAGGTTTTGGTGTGGTGTGGGAGGGATCCACAACGCAGCCCCAAAATGCTGCTGGGTTTAGACAGGAAAGCTGGAAAAATCAGCTTTTGACTCACAGAAAGGGTGGAAAAGACCTCCAAGAGTCCCCAGTCCACGGATCCGTGTCCCTGAGTGCCACATCCACAGGGAATTTCAATCCCCTCGGGGATGGGGGCTCCAGCACTGCCCAGGGATGGCAATTCCAGGCAGGAATTGTTCCCAAAACCCAACCTGAACCTCCCCTGGGTGCAACTCCAGGCTGTTCCTTTTTACCCTGTCCCTCATTCCCTGGGAGCAGAGCACACCCGGCTCCTCCTGGGGAATCCCAGACTGGAAAAAATTCCCTCTGGAGCCTCCCTGGACACTCCCCATCCCCACAGGGTCCCTGCAGGAGGACAGAAGTGACCCCCAGGGGCACATCTGGGCACATCTGGGCCGTCTCCATACTCACACACAGATGTTGCCCGTGAAGTTGATGTGGGGGCACCGGTGGGGTTTGCACATCACGGCCACCACGGCGATCTGTGAGGGGGGAAAAATCACAGGAATTACCCCTGGGATCACCCAAAGGACACAGCTTCCTGCAGGGGGGCAGCTGGGGGTTGGTTTTGGGGTGTCCCCCGTGCTGAAAGAGCCCTGGGGGAGCCCCCGAAGGGGAAAACGAAACCAGCGAGAAACGGGAAACCCTTAATTAATCTGATTAAATATTGTTTAATGTTCTCGGGGTTCAGGGTAAATTGGGGTCTGATATGAAAAATTAGGGGGGTTCAGTGTAAATTGGGGTTTGATATGAAGAATTAGGGGGTTTCAGGGTAAATTGGGGTCTGATATGAAGAATTTGGGGGTTTCAGTGTAAATTTGGGTCAGATACAAAGAATTAAGTGGTTTCAGGGTAAATTAAAGAGTCTCACACAAAGAATTAGAGGGTTTCAGTGTAAATTGGGGTCAGTTCTGGAAAATTAGGTGGTTTCAGTGTAATTCAGTGTAAATTAAGAGTTTGATATAAAGGATTAGAAGGTTTTAAGGTAATTTAGGGTCAGATATGAAGAATTTGGTGGTTTCAGTGTAAATTAAGAAAGTTATACAAAGAATTAGATGGTTTCAGGGTAAATTTGGTCAGATATGAAGAATTTGGTGGTTTCAGGGTAAATTAAGAGTCTCATACAACGAATTAGGGAGTTTCAATGTAAATTGGGGTCTGATATGAAGAATATGGAGGTTTCAGTGTAAATTAAAGAGTCTCACACAAAGAATTAGGGAGTTTCAGTGTAAATTTGGGGTCAGATAAGAAGAATTAGGGGGTTTCAGTATAATTCAGTGTAAATTATCAGTTTGATATAAAGAATTAGATGGTTTCAAGGTAATTTAGGGTCTGATATGAAGAATTTGGTGGTTTCAGTGTAAATTGGGGTCTGATCTGAAGAATTAAGTGGTTTCAGGGTAAATTAAGAGTCTCATACAAAGAATTAGGGGGTTTCAATGTAAATTGGGGTCTGACATGAAGAATTGGGGGGTTTCAGGGTAAATTTGGGTCAGATACAAAGAATTAAGTGGTTTCAGGGTAAATTAAAGAGTCTCATACAAAGAATTAGGGGGTTTCAGTGTAAATTTGGGTCAGTTCTGAAAAATTAAGTGGTTTCAGTGTAATTCAGTGTAAATTAAGAGTTTGATATGAAGAATTAGAGGGTTTCAAGGTAATTTAGGGTCAGATATGAAGAATACGAAGAATTAGGGAGTTTCAGTGTAAACTGGGGTCAGATACAAACAATTAAGTGGTTTCAGGATAAATTAAGAGCTTGAAATGAAGAATTAGGTGGTTTCAGGGTAAATTAAGAGTCTGATACAAAGAATTTGGGAGTTCAGTGTAAATGGGGGTCTGATATGAGGAATTAGGTGGTTTCAGTGTAAATTATGAGTTTGATACAAAGAATTAAGGGGCTTCAAGGTAATTTAGGGTCTGAAATGAAGAATTTGGTGGTTTCAGTGTAAATTTGGGTCAGATATGAAGAATTAGGGGGTTTCAGGGTAAATTGGGGTGTGATACAAAGAATTAAGTGGTTTCAGTGTAAATTAAGACTCTCATACAAAGAATTAGAGGGTTTCAGGGTAAACTGGGGTCTGACATGAAGAATTGGATGATTTCAGGGTAAATTTGGTCTGATATGAAGAATTAGGGGGTTTCAGTGTAAACTGGGTCTGATACAAAGAATTAAGTGGTTTCAGGGTAAATTAGTTTGAAATGAAGTATTAGGTGGATTCAGTGTAAATTGGGGTCTGATATGAGGAATTAGATGATTTCAGCGTAGATTTGCATCAGATATGAAAAATTAGGGGGTTTCAGTGTAAATTAGAGTTTGATACAAAGAATTAGAGTGTTTCAAGGTAATTTAGGGTCTGATAGGAAGAATATAAAGAATTAGGGGGTTTCAGTGTAAATTGGGGTCAGATATGAAAAATTAAATGGTTTCAGTGTAATTCAGTGTAAATTATGAGGTTGATATAAAGGATTAGAGGGTTTCAAGGTAATTTAGGGTCTGATATGAAGAATTTGGTGGGTTCAGTGTAAATTGGGGTCAGATATGAAAAATTAGGAGGATTCAGTGTAAATTGGGGTTTGGTACAAAGAATTAGGGAGTTTCAGTGTAAATTGGGGTCCGGTATGAAGAATTAGGAGGTTTCAGGGTAAATTAAGAGTCTGATCCAAAGAATTAGGGGGTTTCAGTGTAAATTGGGGTCTGATACAGAGAATTAAGTGGTTTCAGGGTAAATTAAGAGTTTGAAATTAAGAATTACGTGATTTCAGTGTAAACTGGGGTCTGATATGAAGAATTTGGGGGTTTCAGTGTAAATTAAAGAGTCTCGTACAAAGAATTTGGAGATTTCATTGTAAATTTGGGTCAGATATGAGGAATTAGGTGGTTTCAGTGTAAACTGGGGTTTGGTACAAAAAATTAGGTGGGTTCAGTGTAAATTGGGGTCTGATATGAAGAATTAGAGGGTTTGAAGGTAATTTAGGGTCTGATATGAAGAATTAGATGATTTCAGTGTAAATTAAGAGTCTGATAAAAAGAATTAGAGGATTTCAGTGTAAATTCAGAGTTTGATTTTAAGATTTAGGTGGTTTCAGTGTAAACTAAGATCTGATGTAAAGAATTAGGTGGTTTCAGTGTAAATTGGGGTCTGATATAAAGAATTAAGTGATTTCTGTATAAATTTGGGTCTGATTCAGAGAATTACATGGTTTCAGTGTAAATTTGGGTCTGACATGAAGAATTGCATGGTTTCAGGATAAATTGAGGTCTGACCCAAAGAATTAGGTGGTTTCAGTGTAAATTTGGGTCTGATCTGAAGAATTAGTTGGTTTCAGGGTAAATTGGATTAATTGCTCTGCTAAAAAGATCCACAGCGACACGGATACAACCCCCCTCTTCCCTCAGGGAAAAATCCCAGGACATTTTGGGTTGGAAGCACCTTAAATCCCACCCCATTCCAATCCCAACCCTGGCTGCTCCTTGGGCACTCCCAAAGCAAAACCTCCAAGGCAAAAATCATCCCCACCAAGATTTTTCCCCGTGGGCACGGCAAACCATTTCCCCATCCCGGTTTTGGGCAGGAATTCACCCCAAACTTTGTGCTGGGAGCAGCGAGGGCGTGAGGGAAGGAAGGAAAACCAGTTTTGCCTCACCCCACTGGCTGTCCTGATGGGCTTGGCCTTGAGCTTTGGCAGCAGAACCTTCCTGAACTGCGGAGGGACGGCGGCGATGATGTCGACGAGCCGGGGCTGCGCCGGCAGCCCGTACCTGGCCGAGGTTTTGGTCTTCAGCCTGGCACCAAATAAAAATAAACAGCCCCAAAGTCACCCAAACCAGCCCCTGGCCCCCACAGAGATCCTCCAGCTCTGCTCTCCAGCCTGAAGGGTTGAAATGCAAACGGAAAACACAGAAAATAAACCCAAAAACCGCCGGCGGGTTTTTATTTATTTTTCCGTGTGCTCCTCTTCTAAATTTAAACTTCCTAATTTCCATCTGAGCTATTTTTTATTTTAAACCCAAATGATCTAAATTATTCCCTAAATTATTATTAAATTTCATCCCGATTTCCTTAATTTTTTCCTTAAATTTTCCTTAAATTTTCCTTAAATTTTCCTTTAATTTTCCTTAAAATTTCCTGAATTTTCCCTTCCAAATCCAGCTGGTTTTGCCCTGCCTTTGTGCAGCCTGGCAAAGCTCCTGCCTGGCCATTTTCAGGGACAGCTCCTGAGTGATGTTTAATTCCTGATGATGATTAATTCATGTGTTCAACCCTTACACGGGGGTTAAAATTCAGGGAAATTCAGGTTTTCTTGCTCCACATAAATAAAAATTCCTGTAAACGTCAAATTCAGGTTTTCTTGCTCCACATAAATAAAAGAGGAAGAAATTCCTGTAAATGTCAAATTCAGGATTTCTCACTCTACAAAAATAAAGAAAGCAGAAATTCCTGTAAACATCAAATTCAGGTTTTCTTCCTCCACGTAAATAAAAGAGGAAGAAATTCCTTTAAACATAAAATTCAGGGTTTTTTTCCTCCACATAAATAAAGGAGGAAGAAATTCCTGTAAACATCAAATTCAGGTTTTTTTCCTCCACACAAATAAAGGAAGAAGAAATTCCTGTAAACATCAAATTCAGGTTTTCTTCCTCCACGTAAATAAAAGAGGAAGAAATTCCTTTAAACATAAAATTCAGGGTTTTTTCCTCCACACAAATAAAAGAGGGACAAATTCCTGTAAACATCAAATTCAGGATTTTTTTTTCCTCCACATAAATAAAGAGGGAAAAATTCCTGTAAACACCAAAATCAGGGTTTTTTCCTCCACAAAAATAAAGCGGGGAGAAATTCCTGTAAATATCAAATTCAGATTTTCTCACTCCACACAAATAAAAGAGGGAGAAATTCCTGTAAACATCAAATTCAGGGTTTTTTCCTACACACAAATAAAAGAGGGAGAAATTCCTGTAAACATCAAATTCAGGTTTTCTCGCTGCACAAAAATAAAGGAAGAAGAAATTCCTGTAAACATCAAATTCAGGTTTTTTTTCCTCCACATAAATAAAAGAGGGAAAAATTCCTGTAAACACCAAAATCAGGTTTTTTTCCTCCTCCACACAAATAAAAGAGGAAGAAATTCCTGTAAATATCAAATTCAGGTTTTCTCACTCCACAAAAATAAAGGAAGAAGAAATTCCTGTAAACATCAAATTCAGGTTTTTTTTTCCTCCACATAAATAAAAGAGGGAAAAATTCCTGTAAACACCAAAATCAGGGTTTTTTCCTCCACAAAAATAAAGGGGGGAGAAATTCCTGTAAATATCAAATTCAGATTTTCTCACTCCACACAAATAAAAGAGGGAGAAATTCCTGTAAACATCAAATTCAGGGTTTTTTTCCTCCACATAAATAAAGAGGGAAAAATTCCTGTGAACATCAAATTCAGGTTTTATCACTCCACAAAAATAAAAGAGGAAGAAATTCCTGTAAATATCAAATTCAGGTTTTTTTTTTCCTCCACATAAATAAAGAGGGAAAAATTCCTGCAAACACCAAAATCAGGTTTTCTCACTCCACAAACACGAGGAAAAAAGAAGTTTCTCTGAACAAATCCGGGTGCCACACGCTGCTAAAACAATCTGATTTAATATTATTTCTGTATCAACATTTCCTTTCCCTGATGGATTCGTGACTACTGAGGGATGGGGGAAAAAAAGAAAAAAATAGTTTCTTGGCGTTTTTCACCCATTTGATACCCCACAGCAAATCAGCCCCGAATTTACTGATTTTGGTGTCTTTATGGCGCGAAAATATGAGAGGAAATGTGTGAAAATGAAAGTTGAAAGCCCAGGGTGTGCCCAACCCAGCCCTGAGACACTCACTTGTTGAGATCCACATCTTTTCCCTGCTCGTGAGCCTCCAGCAGCTGCTTTATGATGTCAGCAATGGTCATCACCATCAGCTCGGCCTGGCTGAGCTCCCCTGCAACGGGAATGGGAAAAAAAAAAACACCAAAAATGAAAAGAAAACAAATAGGGAAGATTCAGAGAATATTCCCGCTTGTCACAACCCAGGGGCAGCCTGAAATTCCCGGCACGGAATTATGGAAGGTTGGAAAAGCGCTGAAAGACCGCAGAGTCCAACTGAGATATTAATTTTAAAGAATTAAGGACTTTAGTTAAAGTAGATGTGGACTTGCTGATGTAGATTTCCCTTTACATTTTGAAGAGCACGTAGACTCCCCTTTTACTAACTAGACATTGCTGAGGTAAACTCCCTTTTTTTTAACATAAGCCGGATTTAAGGAATTGATCAATCAGGAGACCTGTCAACTTAATCAATAGACTCCAAGAACACAATGTGATCATAAATCAGAGAGTCTTGAGAAAACAGGATCCAGGTGTCACCAACACTAAAAGGTTAAAAAGGCAAAGCGAGGAAAACTCATCTTACTTCATCATTTTGAGACCCCACCCCCTAAAAAGGACAAACTACTCGTGCTTAATTGCTTTTTGGCTAATTACCATACAAAGCGGGGAATGGGATGGACCAGAGTCATGAATATGCATTTGTGTTTTGGGTATTCAACACTTTTGTACATAAAAAGACCCTGTGATCATCTGTAAATTGCGCGTGTGTATTTGGGAGCTATCCCTCACGCTGCCCGGCGTCGTAATAAACATCCACTTTCTAACTTCAAACTGTTAGAGAGTCTTTGTCCGTCATAGTTGGATATTGGTATTAGATCAATATCCATGTTTTTTTAACAAATCACAACCATTCCCGGCACTGCCGAGGTCACCAGGGACTCGTGTCCCCAAGTGCCACATCCACAGGGATTTTAAATCCCCCCAGGAATGGGGACTCCACCCCTGCTCTGGGCAGTTGGGCCAGGGATGGACAGCCCTTTAAGTGAAGAAATTCCTCTAATTATCCAGCCTGAACCTTTCCTGGCACAATCTGAGGCCGTTTCCCCTCATCCTGTCCCTGTTCACTGTGTCCCCCTCTGGCTGTCCCCTCCTGTCAGCGAGTTGTGCAGAGCCACAAGGTCCCGCTGAGCCTCCTTTTCCCCACCCCGAGCCCCCTCAGCTGCCCGTCCTCCAGCTCCATTTCCTCCCCTCGGTGCCTTTTTTGAAATTTTCTTTCTTTTACCTTTCCCATTTTTCCTTTTCTGCTTCATCTCGGCGGATTCCCGCGGCCTGGCCCGCCGCGCTGCCGTAAAGCAGCGCTGTCGTAAAGCAGCGCTATCGTAAGCGGCGCTGTCGTAAAGCAGCGATGTCGTAAAGCAGCGCCGCCGCGCGCCGTCGCGAAAGCGCCGTAAAGCGCGGTGCGGCACATGAGAGGTGCAGTTGCGCCACCAACCGCCAGGGGGCGCTGGGACCGCACCAGCAGGGGACTCCCCGATCCCGGCTTTTTTGGGGAAAATCCCTGGTTTTAAGGAGTTTTAGGGGTCTACACGGGTTTTAAGGGGTTCTGGGGGTCCCCACGGGTTTTTGGGAGGGGGTTTGGGGTCCTCCTGCCCCCGTTAAGATGCTCGGTTGGATGGTGTTAGCGGAAGGTGGTAGTGTCAGGTGAATGCAGGGTCGCCTGGATAAAGGAATCAGTCATGGAATCAGTCAAGGAATCATGGAATTAGAGAATCAAGGAATCAGGGAGAATCACTAAATCACGGTGTCAGAGAGTCGAGGAATCTGGGAAGTGCAGAATTGTGAAAAACGAGATTCACTTTTTAGATTTTAGGAAAGAGGTTTAATAAAAGATAAGACAATTAGGAGATAAGGAAAAAAAAAACAAAGTACGGCCGGCCGGGTGACTTGGCACTCGGCCAAATCCACACCCTGCTATTTCACAGGCTTTCTTTAAATACCCTTTCTATTGTATCAGTTTGTTGAATATTCATTTTTTTCCATAAACTAGTTTCCATATTCCAGGGACTATTTTTCGTGGCTCCTCCTTGGGTCCGCCTTTTTAGAGCTGAGTGTTTCTGGGCTGTGTCTTCATTATCACCTCCACATTGGGCCTTGGTCCGTGCTTTCTTCAGATGGGAGATGCTGATAGTTGGTGTATCAATAGCAGAGTCTTCTTTACATGTTCACTGGATGTTATCCCAGCCAAACAGACAGTTTAAGCAATTATTATATCACTACTACCACTATGTCTAATTTTCTTTACTAACAGCAGAAATAAAAAAAACTTATATTCTTACCACAAAGTTATTAATCATAGAGCACACATCTTGCGAAAAAAACAACTTTATAATAGGTATTTATAACAAGAATGATGGAATTGTGGAATCACGGGGTGGTGGAATCTCAGTCATGGAGCCGCAGAGTCAATAACGACAAAATGGTGGAATCACAGACTCCCAGAATCCCAGAACTGTGGAGTGATGAAATCACAGAATTCTGTGCCAGAAAGTCACAGAATCTCAGAATTGCACAGTGATGGAATCATGCAATCACAGAGTCATGAAATCATCGAATCCTAAAGTCACAGATCCACAGGCTTCCAGAATCTCAGAATCATAGAACCACAGTCATGGAATCACAGAATAGCAGACACACAGAATCAGTCATAGACTCATGGAATTACAGAATCAGAGCATCATGGAATCATTCAGTCACAGAATTGCAGTATCATGGAATCGCAGAGGCAGAGAATCACAGAATCGTGGAATCGCAGTCTCACAAAATCACAGAACTTCAGAATCATGGAATCACGGAATCATGGAATCGCAGTCTCACAAAATCACAGAACTTCAGAATCATGGAATCACGGAATCATGGAATCACAGAATCATGGAATCACAGAATCGTGGAATCGCAGTCTCACAAAATCACAGAACTTCAGAATCACAGAATCACAGAATTACCAATTCACAAAATGACAGAACTACAGAATTACAGAATCGTGGAGTCAGAGAATCGTGGAATTCCAGAACCTCAGACTCACAGAACCAAGGAATAGCAGACTCATAAAATCATGAAGTCACAGACTCACGCAGTCCCAGAATCTCGGACTCCCAAACCCACAGAATCCCAGATTTGCAGATTCTCAGGATGGGTCAGGCTGGAAGGGACCACAGGGTGTCACTGGTGCCACCTCCCTGCTCCAGCAGGGCCATCCCAGGGCACAGGGTGCAGGATTATGTCCAGAGGACTCCAGAATATCCCCAGTGAGGAGACTCCAGACCCTCTCTGGACAATCTGCTCAGTGCTTGGTCACTGCACAGTGAAGTTTTCCTCCTGTCCAGGTGGAACTTGCTGGGCTCAGTCCCTGCCCGTTCCCCTGGTGCCATTGCTGACCCCCTGGAGCAGAGCCTGGCCCTGCTCTGAGCCCTCCCTGCACACAGGGACACCCAGGGCTCAGTTCCCTCTCATTTATCTCCTCTCAAAGCTGAACCCCAGCTCCCTCAGCCTTTCCTCCTCAGGGACATGCTCCAGGCCCTTCATCACCTTTATTGCTGTGCCTGCTCCAGGAGCTCCGTGTGCCTCCTGTCCTGATGATCCCAGACCTGGACACAGCATTCCCGGGGTATAAAAACGTCCTGGTGGCTGCTCTGACAGCTGATGATTAAGAGGGGACAATTCCTGATATTCCCACTAGTGGGATCATTCTGTTTCCCCATTAAAATCCATTTATTCCCCAGGGTCTTGTTCCCAAATTCCCGTTTGTGCTGGGATCTGCCCTGAGGGATCCCACACGGGCCCGAGGAGGCCGTGGCACTGGATGGTAGCAAAGCATCGGCTGGAGAAGGGAAAAACTATTTAAATTTCTGATTGAAATTCCCAATAGTGGGATCGTCCTGTTTCCCCATTAAAATCCATTTTTTTCCCCAGGGTCGTGTTCCCAAATTCCCGTTTGTGCTGGGATCTGCCCTGAGGGATCCCACACGGGCCCGAGGAGGCCGCGGCACTGGATGGTAGCAAAGCATCGGCTGGAGAAGGGAAAAACGATTTTAATATCTGATTGACATGCCCAGTAGTGGGATAGTCCTGTTTCTCCATTAAAATCCATTTTTTCCCCAGGCTCTTTGTCCTGGTTGTAGTTTGGGATGTATTCTATCCCCATCTTCAGTTCATGGCCCATCAATGCCTTATAGACAACTCCCTCCGGGTGTTATCTCTCTTTAATGGGCCATCAAGGAGCTCCTGTGTGACTCATCATCCCATTGGGAGATGCTCCGCCCACGGGGAGGAGCCAAGAATTCCCACCTGGACATAAGCCGGGATTTGGGACAGTAGAAGCAGTCCTCACCCACTGGATTCCCAGAGGACTGGAGCTACCAGATCTTTCTATGGGATCAGTGCTTCAGGAAGAGCACCTCACCTGGAGACTGCTTCCATCACCTGATCAGGGTGTGTTCTGACTCTGTCGGTGGTTTTTCTTCTTCGTTGTTTTTTTTTTTTTTTTTTTTTAATTTTATTTTATTTTATTTTATTTTATTTTATTTTATTTTATTTTACTTTATTTTATTTTATTTTCCTTTTCTTCTCATTAAATTTTATTTCTGACTTAGAGCCTCTCACTCGGTTTGTTTCCAAACCACAACAAGGTCCCATCGATGCCTTGCCATGACTCACAGATCACTCCCTCTGGAGTTATCTCTCTTTAATGGGCCATCAAGGAGCTCCTGTGTGACTCATCATCCCATTGGGAGATGCTCCGCCCACGGGGAGGAGCCAAGCATTCCCACCTGGATATAAACTGGGATTTGGGGCAGTAGAAGCAGCCCTCACCCACTGGATTCCCAGAGGACTGGAGCTACCAGACCTTTCTACGGGATCACTGCTTCAGGAAGAGCACCTCACCTGGAGACTGCTTCCATCACCTGATCAGGGTGTGTTCTGACTCTGTCGGTGGTTTTTCTTCTTGTTGTTTTTTTTTTTTTATTATTATTTTTTATTTTATTTTATTTTATTTTATTTTACTTTATTTTATTTTATTTTATTTTATTTTATTTTCCTTTTCTTCTCATTAAATTGTATTTCTGACTTAGAGCCTCTCACTCGGTTTGTTTCCAAACCACAACAAGGTCCCATCGATGCCGTGTGCATGACTCACAGATCACTCCCTCTGGAGTTATCTCTCTTTAATGGGCCATCAAGGAGCTCCTGTGTGACTCATCATCCCATTGGGAGATGCTCCGCCCACGGGGAGGAGCCAAGCATTCCCTCCTGGATATAAACTGGGATTTGGGACAGTAGAAGCAGCCCTCACCCACTGGATTCCCAGAGGACTGGAGCTACCAGATCTTTCTATGGGATCACTGCTTCAGGAAGAGCACCTCACCTGGAGACTGCTTCCATCACTCTGATCGGGGTGTGTTCTGACTCTGTCAGTGGTTTTTCTTCTTGTTTTTATTTTATTTTATTTTATTTTACTTTATTTTATTTTATTTTATTTTACTTTATTTTATTTTCCTTTTCTTCTCATTAAATTTTATTTCTGACTTAGAGCCTCTCACTCGGTTTGCTTTCAAACCACAACAGTTTCCAACCATCCCGTGGTGGCTTCTCCCATGGTCAGCACATGACGCTTGCCTCGGCGGGTTTGAGGCGGTGTGAGATAATTAATTTGCCGGGTTTCTCCATACTCGTGCTTAGACCACCGCCCTCCGTACCTGTAGGCGAATCCTCGGATGGCTGGGACAAGGAATTCTGCTTTAGATATTCCAGAACACGTGGGTTTATTGCAGGGGTAAAAGGGGTAAAAAGCCTTCAGCCACCAGCCGGGGCTGGAGGGAAATCCCAAAGAGAGAGGGAGAGAGAACAGCAGGGTGAGAGCTGAGAGAGAAGGGAGAGAGAGCAAAGGGCAGGGGGAAGAGGAAGGGTGAGAGTTAAGGGGAGAGGTAAGAGTAAGAGTTAAGAGAGTTAAGAGTTAAAGGAGTTAAGAGAGTTAAGAGGTAAGAGTTAAGAGAGGTAAGAGAGTTAAAGGAGTTAAAGGAGTTAAGCGTTAAAGGAGTTAAGAGAGTTAAGAGTTAAAGGAGTTAAGAGAGTTAAGAGAGCTAAGAGTTAAGAGAGTTAAGAGAGTTAAGCGTTAAAGGAGTTAAGAGAGTTAAGAGTTAAAGGAGTTAAGAGAGTTAAGAGAGTTAAGAGAGTTAAAGGAGTTAAGATAGTTAAAGGAGTTAAGAGAGTTAAGAGTTAAAGGAGTTAAAGGAGTTAAGAGAGTTAAGAGTTAAGAGAATTAAGAGTTAAAGGAGTTAAGAGAGTTAAGAGAGCTAAGAGTTAAGAGAGTTAAAGGAGTTAAGAGAGTTAAAGGAGTTAAGAGAGTTAAGAGAGTCTTATAGGCTTATAGAGTCTATAGGTTCTATAGGATTTTTTTGCAAAATCCTATAGAATCTACATCCAGCCTATAAGAACTGCTATATCACCATACTGAGTTATATTTTAAACTCTAAAAACGACTCTTTAGACTTTTCTGTGTTCCTGGATTGACCTTTGGATCCCTGAGCCAGCAGAAAGGGATTGTTCAATCCAAAGGGATTCTCCTTCAGCTGGATTGTTGTTTTCAGGTTATAGAGTAACTAAGACTCAGTATCCTACAACTCAAAATCAGCTTTCATTTCTATCCCGATTTTAGGTTTCACATTTGCAGAATCTTTGGCTAAGCAATCCTATTGATAAGGTTTCCCTGATTCACCTTCCCCAAGACACACCAGAGAGGTTTCATTCTCTTGGTTCGTTCACGGCAGCGCCCGTCTCACGGTCACGGATCACTTGAGAAATGCTGTCCGTGGTTAAATCCACCCCTCGCTCTGGTGCCCACTTAGAGGTGGCCTCTCCACCTTGGTGACCTGAGCCGTCACGGACCCATGGTGCTGGGAACAACTCGGGGTGGGTTTTTCCCTCACCCGAGATTTCGGTGGTTTAAAGTCCCTCTAAAAGCCCCGAGTCGCGTCGGTGTAAAAAAGCAGAGTCCTCAAGGTTTTGTTTTCAGGTTTCTCGTGGTGTTTATTATTTGGTATCTCAGAATTTTCTCTGCTCCCAGCCGAGGTCCAGACAGCAGCTGGGACACGAGGAGACTGACTCCTGATGGGATGTTCCCTCACATTTATACAGATAATTACATACTAGTTATTTACAATTTGTGCCAATGCCCAGTGCTCACACTAAAAGTGACATTTCTACTTTGCTCCAACCCACTCTGACTACTTTGTGCCATCACCACCCCAAAAGATGGAGGAAGAGGAAGAAGGAGAAGTCCATGAGGTACCCCCCAAATTCCACCATCTTGTCCCCACTTACCTCTATTCTATAAACCCTAAAACTACTGAATTCTGTATCTTTTACTGCGCTAAACCGCTGTTTTCACATCCCGGTGGTTTGTAATTCCTCTCCCATGGATTAAAATCAAACCCGGTGTTTCCCTGGGCTCTGTGCCGAGGTCTCGGAGCCCCTGGACCGGCTCCACACCCCGCTTTGAGTCCAGGGCTGCAATTCCCTTCCTCGGCTCCCGGCCATCCAAGGGGATGTCCTGGACTCCAGCACAACTTTCCCTTGTGCTCCCAGTCAGGATCTATCTTCAACTCCCCCATCTTTGCAGCTTGATCGACCCGCTGATTATTTTGCTGCTCCTCGTTAGCTCTGCTCTTGGGGACATGGCCATCTACATGGCGAATCGTCACAGGTAGGGTTTCTAACCGGGCGCCGAGATCTTTCCACTCTTCAGCAGCCCAAATCGGTTTTCCTCTTCGTTGCCGGTTCGCCTCTTTCGCGGGGAATGCTCCGGAAAACCGGGAGTGCCTCCCGGGCGCTGCGCTCCTCAGCGGCGCCGGACATCCAGGCGGCTGCGGCGGGCGGCGATCCGCGGCTGGGGCTCCCAGTCCGCCTCGGCACCGGGATTGGTACCGGCATCGGTACCGGGATCGGCACCGGGATCGGTACCGGGATCCGCTCTGGGAGTGGGATCGGCACCGGGACAGGATCATCACCGGGACCAGGATCAACACCGGGACCAGGATCAACACCGGGACCGGGATCAGGATCAGCACCGGGACAGGATCAGCACCGGGACCAGAATCAGCACCGGGAGAGGATCAGCACCGGGACAGAATCAGCACCGGGACCGGGATCAGGATCAGCACCGGGATAGGATCAGCACCGGGACAGGATCAGCACCGGGACAGGATCAGCACCGGGACAGGATCAGCACCGGGACAGAATCAGCACCGGGACCAGAATCAGCACCGGGACAGGATCAGCACCGGGACGGGATCAGCACCGGGACGGGATCAGCACCGGGACCGGGATCAGCACCCGGACTGGGATCAGCACCGGGACAGAATCAGCACCGGGACGGGATCAGCACCGGGACAGGATCAGCACCGGGACGGGATCAGCACCGGGACCGGATCAGCACCGGGACGGGATCAGCACCGGGACAGGATCAGCACCGGGACAGAATCAGCACCGGGACCAGAATCAGCACCGGGACGGGATCAGCACCGGGACAGAATCAGCACCGGGACAGGATCAGCACCGGGACAGAATCAGCACCGGGACAGAATCAGCACCGGGATCGGGTTCAGGATCGGGTTCGGGGTCCGGCTCGGGCTCCCCGATCTCCTCTCCGGGCCCCGGGCCCGCCCCTCTCTCCGCCTGCTCCATGAGCACACCTGAGCGCAGGTACGCGCACGTTACTGCGCATGCGCGATCTCCCGTTACTCCGGCAACAGCCGCCGCTTTGCGGTCTTTGCGCATGCGCAGCCTTGAAAGCGTCCCCGGTTGCTGAGCAACGCTGCGCATGCGCAGTGGCGCTTCTGGTTGCTTGGCAACGGCGGGAGCATCATGGCTGCCATTCCCCCGTCCCGTTTTTCCCAAATTTCCGGCGGGAAGCGCCGGGAAAAACGGCACCGACAGAGCTCCTGAGGCTCTTTCCCGTTGGGATCCGGTCACACGGAGCTGGGGATGGCGTCGGGATGATGGGAAGGGTTCGGGATGGAATTCCCAGGGAAGCTGGAGCTGCTCCACGCCGGGAAGTGTCCGAGATTCTGGGAGAGCGGGAATGTCCCTGCCCGTGGAATGGATTATTGGGATTGAAGGTCCCCTCTCAAATCCCAAACCATTCCGGGATTCTGGGATCAGGGACACTCAGGATCCATCCCGAGGGGTTTTTATGGGATTGGGGGATGGAAAAGGGAAGGGAGACCCTTCCTGGAGTCCCCAATTCCCAGGGAATTCCCAAAATTCCTTCCCGGAGAGGAGTCGGGATGGGGCTGGATCCAATCCCGGGGCTGGGAGAGCTGGGAATGTGCAGCTGGATCAGGGCAGGATCCAGGGAATCCTCGGAGCCGCTTCCCGAGGGAAAGGAGAGGCGGGATTTGGGCTAAAGGGTCAGGGAATGGAATTCCCAGTGGGAATGAGCTGGGATCCTGGGCTGGAATTCCCAGAGAATCCCTGGAAATGCCCAAAGCCAGACAATCCCAACTCCTCATTTTTGGGATGAGCTTTTTCCATCCTCATCCATCTCCAAGGACAATCCCTTTTTTTTTTTTTTTCCCCTCCCGAGCTCTTCCCGGGATGAGATTTTCTTGGAATTCCGATGGATTCCATGGGGGAATAAAAGCAGCTCCACATTCCCGAGCCTCTCCCGCCTCCGGGCTGTGGGAAGCGCCGTTGCCATGGAGTTTCCATGGAATTTGTATCCCGCAGTTTCCATGGGAATGGGGATGGGGGTTGGAGCTGTCGAAGCTCCCGGGAAAAAAAAAATATATATAAAATAAAAATAAAAAATAAAAATTCCAGAGGCCTTCCGACTTTTGGCTCCCTAAATCCTCCTTTTTTATTTTTTTCCTCTCACTCTTTCCTTTTTTTTTTTAATCAGGGAATGTTCCAGGAATTCCTTTTTCCAGGAATTTTCCAGGGAATGTTCCTTTTTTTTTTTTTTTTTCCCAGGGAATTTTGTCCCTTGGTTTGGGGAAATATTCCGGGGGATAATTTATGGAAGAGCCCCCTTGGATTGTTATTGTTATTATTATTATTATTATTATTATTATTATTATTAGGTGTTATTATTATTATTATGATTATTATTATTATTGTTATGATTATTATGGGGTTATTCCCTTTGGAAATGGGAATTTTCCAAGGCCCAGCAATCCAAAGGACTCCCTCCAAGAATCCTGAGATGAGAAAATCCGGGAAAATATAGGAAAAACCCGGGAAAAATCCGGGAAAATCCGGGAAAATCCGGGAAAATCCGGGAAAATCCGGGAAAACCAGTGAAAATCCGGGAAAACCAGGGAAAATCCGGGATGTTCGACCTGACCTTCCCCCTCAATCCCTTTTCCAACCATCATCCCAAAGGATGAGGGGAAAAAATATCCTTTGGATCATCCCTGAGATGATCCCATGACCCTGATCCCTTCCCATCCACTCTCATTCCCGTTTTTTTTTTTTTCCTCCAATCCCTTAAAAACTCAACCCCCAAAGCGAATTTTCCATGGATTTTGCCAGGAAGGTTTTGAGGGCTCGGGAAGCTCCGAATTCCTTGGGAACGGAGGGATGGAATTTTTTTATGTATTTTTTAATTTTTTAATTTTTTTTTTTTTTTTTTTTTTTTTTAATTTTTCCCAGCTCCAGGTTTTTTTGGTTTTTTTTTTTTTTGCCGGAAGATGGCAGCAAGAGCCCGCAGCATTCCCGGCATTGGGAACAGCTCCTTCCATCCCTCTGGAAGCGGCTCCAACTTCTCCCTCTCCCAAATCCCCTCCGGATCCTCCGGGAGCTCCGTGATCCCTCCTCCAAAACCTTTCCCTTGGAAAAAGTAAGTGGATCCCGATTATTTTTATTTTATTTGAATTTTTTATAATTTTTTTTTGTTTGTTTTTCACCTCCCGGGCTGCCGCAATTCCCAAATCCGTCGCGATGGGGGGGGAGCGGATAAATCCCGTCGGAATTTTTATTTTTAATTTTTTTTTTAAATTTTTTTTTTTTTTTTTTTTTTTTTTTTTTTTTTTTTTTGATTTCCAAGCTCCCCGTGCCACCGGGAAAAGGGGGAGCTTTGGGAATTGCGGGGGAGGGAGCGGCGGTTTCCCGGGAACCCGTTCCCGGAGCGACGGGATCGCTTTCGGAAAGAGAGGAAAAAAAAAATTATTAATTTAAAAACAAAACAAAAAGAATTAAAAAAGAGGAAAAAAAGGATCATGGGATGGCTCAGCCGCCTCCTCAGCCAGTTCTCCTGTGAGTGAGCCTCCGGGAATCCGGGATCGGGATCGGGATCGGGGGGGAAAACCAAAAAAAAAAGGGATTTTGGGAAAGGGGAATGGAAGCGGCGTTTTTCCCAAACTTGTGTGTGGGCTCGGCGGGATCGGGAATGACGGGGATGGAATTCGGGATGTTCCCGGCCCGAACTCGGCGGAGATTCCCGGAGAAGGGAGGGGGGATCTCTCTCTGGGATGCTCTGGCCCATCCCTGGATCCCTGCCCTCTCCCGGCCCTGCGGATCCCAGAATTCCAAACCCGGAGCGTGGGAATTGCGCGTCTCCCGTGGGTGGGAGAGGCGCTGCTGGAACTCGGGAAAAGGGCAGGGATCGGGAATGGGGATCCACTGAGGGATCCACCGAGGGATCCACTGAGGGATCCACCGCCGTCATCCCGCACTCCTCCGGCTCCGGAGAGACAGGGATTTGTCCGGGATCATCCCGGGAATTCTCATCCGAGTCGGGAAAAAGTGAAATCCAGAGTGGTTATCCAGGACCTGGAATTCCAAAAAATGGGATAACGGAATGTCCTGGGGGGGGAGCTGGAGCGTCAAAATAACCCTGGAGATTCCTGAATGTAATTATGGGAATGGGAATGGGGAATGGGGAATGGGGAATGGGGAATGGGAATGGGAATGGGAATGGGGAATGGGAATGGGGAATGGGAATGGGAATGGGAATGGGAATGGGAATGGGAATGGGAATGGGAATGGGGAATGGGAATGGGAATGGGAATGGGAATGGGAATGGGATAATGGGATAATGGGAATGGGAATGGGAATGGGAATGGGGAATGGGAATGGGATAATGGGATAATGGGAATGGGAATGGGAATGGGAATGGGGAATGGGAATGGGAATGGGGAATGGGAATGGGAATGGGGAATGGGAATGGGGAATGGGAATGGGAATGGGGAATGGGAATGGGGAATGGGGAATGGGAATGGGAATGGGGAATGGGAATGGGAATGGGAATGGGAATGGGAATGGGGAATGGGGAATGGGAATGGGAATGGGGAATGGGGAATGGGGAATGGGGAATGGGGAATGGGGAATGGAATGGGAATGGGGAATGGGAATGGGAATGGGGAATGGGAATGGGAATGGGAATGGGGAATGGGGAATGGGAATGGGAATGGGAATGGGGAATGGGAATGGGGAATGGGAATGGGAATGGGAATGGGGAATGGGAATGGGGAATGGGAATGGGAATGGGAATGGGAATGGGAATGGGGAATGGGAATGGGGAATGGGAATGGGAATGGGGAATGGGGAATGGGGAATGGGAATGGGAATGGGGAATGGGAATGGGAATGGGGAATGGGAATGGGAATGGGAATGGGAATGGGAATGGGGAATGGGGAATGGGAATGGGGAATGGGGAATGGGGAATGGGAATGGGGAATGGGAATGGGGAATGGGAATGGGAATGGGGAATGGGAATGGGAATGGGGAATGGGGAATGGGGAATGGGGAATGGGGAATGGGAATGGGGAATGGGAATGGGGAATGGGAATGGGAATGGGAATGGGAATGGGAATGGGGAATGGGGAATGGGAATGGGAATGGGAATGGGGAATGGGAATGGGAATTGGGAATGGGGAATGGGGAATGGGAATGGGGAATGGGAATGGGAATGGGAATGGGAATGGGAATGGGAATGGGGAATGGGGAATGGGAATGGGAATGGGGAATGGGGAATGGGGAATGGGAATGGGGAATGGGAATGAGCCTGGGGGTCCCTGGACTCCATTCCCAGTTGGAGAGAATCCCAGCAGGGGCTGCAGCTCCACAGGAATTCCCAGCCGGAATTTAGGGAAGCTCCTGACCCCCTTTCACTTCCCCATTCCCACTCGGAATTCCCAGGGTGTGGGATTCCCGGCACATGCCGGGATCTTTCCTCCCGGCATTCCCAGTGTTCCCTAAACCCCTCTGGGATCTGGGATCTGGGATCCTCCTCGATGAAAGATCCTCAGAGCAAAATTCCCATGATCCCAAGGAGATCCCAGAAGCGGGAAAGATCCTGTGGGCCAGGAACGGGCACGGGAGAATCCCGGCTGGAATTCCCAGCTGGAATTTAGGGCTCGATTTCCCCCTTCCCGGCTGGAATTCAGGGCTCGCTTTCCTCATTCCCACTCGGAATTCCCGGCTGGAATTTAGGGTTCACTTTCCCCATTCCCAGCAGGAATTTAGGGTTCGTTTTCCCCATTCCCACTCGGAATTCCCAGCTGGAATGTAGGGCTCGATTTCCCCATTCCCACTGGAATTCCCGGCTGGAATTTAGGGCTCGATTTCCCCATTCCCACTGGAATTCTCGGCTGGAATTTAGGGGTCGCTTTCCCCATTCCCGGCTGGAATTTAGGGTTCACTTTCCCCATTCCCACTGGAATTCCCGGATGGAATTTAGGGGTCGCTTTCCCCATTCCCAGCAGGAATTTAAGCTC